>NW_020215629.1:0-1150 GCF_003070985.1 Temnothorax curvispinosus | reverse complement strand
TTTGTGGATTAATCTTTTTATCATAATAATATTTTGATTTTAATTTTTTATTAGCATTCTTGGCTATTTAAAGATTTTAATATCAATTAGCACTCTTGGTTATTAAAAGACTAAAATTTTGTTCGCACGTAACCCCGCCATGGATACAATCACCATCAGCATATTCTGACTTGCTCCGTTTTAAATTTGAATTGTCAATTTGATGAATATTTTCGTTGTGTGATGAGTCCACAATTATTTTAGATTGGTCACTTAGTGTTTCCACATTTATTTGTTCGACTAAAGTTTTCTGATCACTTTCAAATAAAATGTTATTTTCATTGACTAACCTTCTCCATAATTCACGGGATCTTAAATCTGAATCATTGATTTTATTATAAATTTTTTGAATCTGAAAGCTTGGAGCTGACTCCACGTTAGAATTTGTTAAGTTTGACTCATTGTGATGTTCTTCAGTTTTGAAACTGGAATCTGTGGGTACAGGTACAGGTAGTCTTTGCATATTAAAGTATTTTAAAATTGGAGCGAATAAATTTGCAGCATCAATCAAATCATCTACATGCACTCTTAAGAAACGTTTCACGGTTATTGGTTTAGGAAAATCTTTGAAAACTTTATTCTTTAAATCGGCAAAATATCCTTCTGTATATGCTGTTGATGCATGTTTTTTTTTTATTTGGCACGATAGCGGCAGTCCACAGCGGAAATTCTTTAGTTATTCGTTCAATCTGATCAACAAAATTAGGTAAATAAAAGCCATTTATTTCTATTCCAGTTTCCTCCTTAAGATTTTTAGGTTTGATCATACTTATTTTGATCTATATAATATAATATTTACGTGACATTTTACGAAACGTCTTTTTTGCTTTACCACAATTTGTTTTTTTTTTTTTTTAACGTAAGGTTTCAAACTTCATTATAAACTTATCAAAGCCGTTATAGTGCGACTGGTCATTTCAATTGTCTGTCGTGTGCGCGATCTCTTTTAATAAAGAGATCAATTTCGAACGTATGAGTAATTATTTCCGCGAGAGCGCAAGTGCGAGCGTGAGTGTGTAAGTGTTGTCTGAAAAGCTGCGGATGTTATGCCGGGATTACGATGAACGGGACGCGACGGAACGCGACGGAACGCGACTGGACGCGACGAAAC
>NW_020215628.1:0-5396 GCF_003070985.1 Temnothorax curvispinosus | reverse complement strand
AAGGTCAAGGTCATCGGAGGTGCTTCCCCTAAACTGCATAATTACCGGTGGAGGAGATGGTGGGTGAGGAAAATTAATCAACGAAGAGTACAGCAAGGAGTATATAATAATTTGTTCAGAGAGTTATATTTTACGGATAAAGAACAGTTTTTCGAATATACAAGAATGAATATAAGACAGTTTGATTATCTGTTTTCTTTGATTGGCCCTTTGCTTCAAAAGAAAAGCATGAGAGATATCATCTCTTGTCTCGACAGTTACCTAGCGTCTGGTGACAGCCTCAAGTATTTATCTAAGTACTATAGGATTGGTGCTTCTACCATATATAAAGTCATTCCGGAAACCTGTGAAAGTATTTGGCAAGCTCTGTCTCCGTTGTTCCTCAAAGCACCTACCGTAAAAAAGTGGAGTGAAATAGTTGAGCATTTCTACAATCGTTGGAATTTGCCTAATTGTGTCGGTGCCCTGGATGGAAAACATATCCGTGTGCAATGTTCTCCTCATAGTGGTTCAGAATATTTCAACTACAAGAAATATTTCAGTTTGGTGTTGATGGCATGTTGTGATGCCAATTATTGCTTCACGTGGGTGGAAGTTGGGGACTATGGTAAGACTATAGATCTGAAAATTTATGGCATTGTTTTGAATAAGTTGTATTTATTTTTTGTAAAACTTGTATCTATTTCAGGCTCGCTCCCAGACAGCAGTATTTTTGGAAATTCAAGGCTAGGGACAGCGTTGGAAACAAAATCTTTAAATCTCCCTTTACCTAAGAAATTACCAGGTACAAATAATAAGATACGTCATTTCTTTGTGGGAGATGAGGCATTTCCTTTGAGACCAGATTTAATGCGTCCTTATTCAAAGAAAGGCATTAAAAGTGATACAGAGAGAATATTTAACTATAGACTATCTCGTGCTCGAAGGATAATCAAAAATGCTTTTGGCATTCTTTCCTCGAGGTAAGTGTCATGTCCATTTAACAGCGAAATATATTTTTATTAATAAAGTAATGAATTACTGTAAACATATGTAATTAACAGATGGAGAGTTCTTCATACATGCATCAGAATAAAAGTAGAAAATGTAGAAAAAATAGTCTTAGCTACAATATGTCTCCACAATTTTATGATGATGAGAGAGGATCGCGAGGTTGAAAGGAGGTTGTATTGTCTCACAACTTATATTAATAATGAAAGCGACTCAGATGGAATACTAACGCCAGGAACATGGCGGGATGCTCCAGCATGTCCGAATTTGTGCGATTTTGGTCGCTTAGGCAGCAATAATGCTACAAGAATGGCTATGACTCAAAGAACAACATTGGCTGAGTGGATGCTTACAGATGAAGGACAAGTACCCTGGCAATTTCAAATTATTCTTCGTGGTTATAATGTTCACTTTTCTCCTTACGATTAGTAATATATATACATACACACATACATATTTTATGATCTTTTATTGAATAATAAAAATGTCTTTCCAAACTAGTGCATTTGTAAAAATTACTTTAATAATAAATAGATAAAACAAGTATCTTAATTCAAATTTGCTTTTATTTTATATATTTAGAAAACATTACTACATATGAACTTTATATAAACAATATTTCACAGAAAAAAAATATGCCGCTGTAACATTACTTTCTTTTAGTAACTTAACTGTAGTAACATGTTATTCTTTATACTATCAGTAACACAGTAATATAGTATTAGTTATGCGTAATAATATAATAATCTTAAAAAATTACCAATAACACATTACAATTTTTAAAAATTTAAATTATACATGTTTTTCATATAAAAAAGTTTGTACTATCACATCATCTTACTTCACTAAATCACATCTTATTTGTAAAAAAAATATAAACTACTAGCATGCCCCGTCTCGGCTTCGCCCGAGATTAGAGTGTGGCCAATCAATATCGAATGAAACAGGAGAGCAACGAGAATCAAGACTGGAAGCTCTTCGACTACGAAATGCTGAAGCCCGCTCGAATGAAACAGGAAAGCAACGAGAATCAAGACTGGCAACTAATCGAGAACGCAATGTTCGATTCAGAGGGACACTGCATGCTGATTTGAATCTTGCTGCGTTTAATTACGATGCTGATTATGATTATAGTCTCCATCGAAGTATCTTTTTTGGAAAAATGGATAAGTTATGCGAATTTTGCCGTGCATTGAAATTTAAGAATGAAAATCCAGGAATGTGCTGCGCAGGTGAAAAAGTGAAATTGCCAGAATTGCATTTACCACCCGACCCATTATTAACATTGGTATCAGGTGACACAAACGAGTCGAAACATTTCGTACTCGAAGCGCTTCTAATCTTGCCTCCCGTTGCTCGTCTGTTTCTGAAACTCATAATGCTTTTTTCTTTCGTGCCTGAGATGTAGATCGATCAATCGATTGACGTTTGGGAGGCATAATTATCAACGATATTCGCAAATTTTCTGAGAAAAATTAAAAAATTCAGTATTTGATATTATGATAATTGAAATAAAATCAACTACGATGAAATGCAGCCAAAAAATATGTGTGAATGTATTTAGTGAGAACGATGATTTAAACGATGACAAATTGAACTATCACTCTTGATGATCTCGTCGATAATAATTGTCCCCAATTTTCGGAAAAAAATGAAAAAATTCAGTATAAAAAAATATGTGTAAATGTATTTAATGAGAACTTATTTAATTCAATATTATGATAATTGAAATAAAATGAACTCACGATAAAATGCAGCAAAAAAACATAAAAGACATACATACATACATTCATTTATAGATATATAGATTTTTATAATTTAATTTTTTTACCATTTTTTTAAGATTACTTTCCATTTCCATATATTTCTTTTTCCATATATTTCTTTTGACACCTACTAACAACTGACATATACTGAGTGAAATCATCAACTTATCTATATAGAATGTGAGAAGCCGATTAGCTTGAAACTTGGTGACATTTATGAGTATATGTTCGGCTCGAACTTCTGAGCTCGATATTCTGAGCCGAACATATACTCATAAATGTCACCAAGTTTCAAGGGTAAACCAAAGGATGATGTCACTGCCCTAGATATAAAGGTCGATGTTGAATCTTAATAATGCGAAAATATACGATGATGCGCCGCGTAGTGTCTGTATCATTTGTCTGTGTTATGTTATGAAGTTGATGCTTTCACATATTATATATCAAAACTGATAAATCAGTCACTTCAATTCGTGACTGTCGCGAGCAATTAATTATTTATAAAAACTTATTTAGTGCCACCTTTGACGTTATTAAATTTCACAGTCAACACTACTTTCGGATACCGATTTCCAAAAAGATCGGTAACAAAAAACTATACACTCTATAACACTCCCCGGAAAATTCTACCCCTATTTTATATACTTTTGGTAAAAATTCGGTCAAATAATATATAATAATTCAAGAGTATATAAAAGACATACATACATACATTCATTTTTATATATATAGATATTCTCACTTCATAAAAAAATATGTTTATCATTAATAAAAAAACATTGGACATTTATTGGTTAAATGAGTTAATTAGTTGTAATACAGCTATCAAGCAAGATAATTGGTTCTCGGGCGCCACTGATTTTAAAGCTTGCGCAATTTATGCATTTGGACCAACAACTGGTTTTTTCTCCTCGACTGTTGCACTATTGCATGCTACTGTTAAATCACTAACAGCTTTTGACGATTTTGTAAGAAGTGCTTCGAGGCGTTTATTACAGGCTTTTTTATTTTGCGCTTTATCAAGAGGAGGTACCAAATTTCGCTTTTTTGGTGTTTTTGTAGTCTGTGGAATACTTGCAACATTCCCTGTTTCTTTGGTAGGAACTTCACATAATACATACTCTGTAGGAATGTTTTCTGCATTTTCTGTGTTTTCTTTGTTTTCTATATTTTCTGCAAAGAAAAGTATATATTATTATATCAAAGGATCGATGTACATATGCAAAGCTAACATTAAGAAAAAAAGATAAAATAGTACTATACCAATGCTCTGTGATTCATGATCATTCCACGCAAATATTCGGAATCGGAATTTTCAGTAGTATTTTGTGACTGTATCACACGGTTTGCGCTAGATGATGAGACAGGTCAGACAGGTGAGTTTATGGCAGGTGAGCAGCTACTAGAGATTTCATTACATCTTAAGGTTGACCTCTGCAAAAGTGAGGAACTTCTTGCTCTGCATATGTAAAGAAATTTATCATAAATCCTATTACGTATCTATTTTTTATATTTAACTTATTAACTTAATATTAACTTATTAATACATTGAACTAAATGTAAACAGGTAAAACAAGAAATATAATTCTGGTAAATCATGAAACTTCTCATCTTTATATTTCGCATTGACCAATAACGCATATATATGGTCCAAGCATTCCGTTCGTTGATTGAAACCGGAAGTTGCAAGTGTGATAGTTGATTTACCCCTTTATGCTTTCTTACTCTATCGTACTGAAAAAATATGGCCTTCCTAAAACTCAATAAAAAGTAAAAAAGCACTAGGGGTGAATAAACTATCTCACTTGCAACTTCTGGCTTTATTCGCTACAGCAGAAGTACACAAATGTTTGGTCTAAGTATGTACGTCATTGGAATTGACTTTGTATACAGCTTCAGTTTATATTTATTGAGTGCAAAATTATAATATAGATGTAATGTAACTTATGCTCTGTATCAACTAGAGTATTTATTACACAGATTTATGTAGATAGACTGGCCCCTGCTACATATATGGTATAGACATAGCCTTTCTAGATGTTTTCTGGCAGATCTGCCTTTTTCTGAACGCTAGATGAAAGATAAAGATCTATCAGAAAGCATCTAGAAAGACTACATCTGCATCGTATATGTTGTCACGCTGCTTCTTACGGCAGAGGCCGGTTTATCTATATAAGTCTATAATTTACTACTTAACTACTCATATTATATATTGTTTAAAAAAAAAGAATCTGAATATTTACTTCCTATTTTGAATGAGGTCTAAAAAATGACAGAAGGGACATCAAGGGCCATTCTGCCAATGTTCCAGAACCTGATGGTTGGTTTTTCTGCTGACGACGTTTTCTACAGAACTGACCTCGCAATGATTCCCAGCGTTTTCTCGCTTCATTGACTAGAATATAAAAATATTGGTACAGATGTACTACAGTTTTATTTATATGACAATATAAAAATTATAACCTACCTGTACAATTTAAAGTTTTAGCTATTGTTTCCCACTTCATATCTTAATTTATTATCCTTAAGGGGATGCTAAAGCTGAGGCCGAACTTCCTCGATGTCGGTAATGTCAACTAAAGCAAAGGCCGAACCATTGAACTATAACCATACTGGAAGGAGCACTCCACTGTTCTCAAG
>NW_020215627.1:0-2519 GCF_003070985.1 Temnothorax curvispinosus | reverse complement strand
TGGGCCATGCGGACAACTCTGGCAGAAGTCCGACATTCGCACATGGGCATATGTATCTGAAATAAAAAGCAATTTACTATAAAAACGCATACTCGAACAACTATGCTAAATATGTATTTTGAAAGTAATGTTTTACAACTTTAATAATCCCATGTGCGAATGTCGGACTTCTGCCAGAGTTGTCCGCATGGCCCAGAAGTGGCACAATATTGGCTGCCAAGACTTGATGGGTGGTACTGCTCCAGTACGGATAAACCGCTAGATCAGTATTGTGCCAGTCTCGGTGACCAGTACTCCTATGCAACCATATTCTGTTCCGAGGCGAGTCTCGTCTCAGTACTGACCGTGTATAAGGCCAGAAATGATATTGATCCATGGCCAAAAGTCGGCTCAGTACTGGGGATGTATTGGGTCGACTTAGAAAATTTTCGCTCGGGACCGGAGGTAACAACCGCGCGAAAGCAACACGCCGCGAGGGGACTTAACTTTTTGCTCGAGCGGCGCCGGAGGTAACAACAGCGCGAAAGCAACACGCCGCGAGGGGACTTAGAAAGCTTTTTGCTCGAGCATTGCCGGAGGTAACGACCGCGGCGCAGAAGCAACACGCCGCGAAGGGACTTTTCGCTAGAGCCCACGCCGGAGGTAACGACCGCGTTTGTGCCTCTCGGTTACAAGTACCCCCAATTATAGTGTCATTCGTCTCGCTTCGCGTCTCGCCTCCGGCGCCTGTAAGCGACCGTGCGTAAGACCGTGCGTCGCCGATCGCTCGGCCGGCCGGTTGGGTACTATAAGAGGTTCGGTGCGCTCGGCGAGCGATACGTACAGACGTGCAAACGCGTTTCGCTTGGTCCGTACGAATGTATAAAACGTTTGTGGAATACGTACACGAAAGGGGCGACGAAATCGATGCGGGGAGCATCGTTTCCCAACCATATTTTGTTCCGAGATGAGTCTCGTTTTAGTACTGACCGTGTATAAGGCCAGAAATGATATTGATCTACGGTCGAAAGTCGGCTCAGTACTGGGGATGTATTGGATCGACTTAGAAAATTTTTGCTCGGGACCGGAAATAACAACCGCGCGAAAATAACACGCCGCGCGGGGATTTAGAAAGCTTTTTGTTCGAGCGGTGCCGGAAATAACGACCGCGACACGAAGCAACACGCCGCGAGTGATATGGCAATCAGTGTTGTCCCCGTACTAGTACTCTGTGTCGGGCCAAAGTTGGTGCCAAGAGTTAGCCCAATACTGGCAATCAGTGTTGTCCCCGTACTAGTACTCTGTGTCGGGCCAAAGTTGGCGCCAAGACTGGGACCAGTGATCGGCAAAAAAGAAATTTTCATTATTTATTTTTTAATGTCAAAGCAATTATTAATAAGCCAAAATACAATATTAAGTGCCAAAAAAATTAAAAATTTTTTTCAACTTATTTTTATTTACCTAACAATTTGTAAATAATTTCAAAAAAAGATCATTTCTACAAAAATTATTAATGTGTAACATTATTTTTTAATTCTTAGAAAATTTAATAATAAATCGAGAATTATAACTAATTTTTCAAAAATAAATAATTGAATAAAAATAATTTTTAATTTTCTAAAAAATATTGGAAAAAAAATATTTTTTAATTTTCCAAAAAATTAATAATTAAATAAAAATATTTTCTAATTTTTCAGAAAATTAACAATTAAATAAAAATAATTTTTTATCCTTGACTCTGAAACAAGGTGTCTTGGCAAAAACAAGCATGAACATGAGGTAACTGACAATATTACAATCAGAGAAACTAGGCAAGACAAAGGGAACATCATAACGTTCTTGATTACACTTATTTTACACATTAATGATAAAGCGAAAAATTGTTTTAAGAATGCCAACATTCTTTGAACAACTAAAAAAATAATTGTGAAGATTTGTGAGAAAATATATCTATTAATTAACCTAGTCGATATTTATTAGATTATATTAATAAATATAAACTGTTGTTCTTAAATTTTCCTTCCCTTTGAGTGTGCATATAACATATAATTTTTGTAAATATATGAATGTATTCGAAGTTTCAATTTTATATTCAGAAGTACTAAATAAAGCGAAGTCAATGATTAAAAAATTATATTTGTTATCACACAGTTATTATTAAATCAGTCAACACGGTAATAAATGTGTACATATTTGACTTACAAGAATAATTTATTAATTATTACTTACATATTAATATTGTATAAACGTATCAGCAAATACAGCGTATTTATTCTTCAAGTTTTCAATCAAGATTATTTATCATCTCTCATTGATGTAATGTTCTTTAAGGCTCCTGGTCCCTGAGCCGAGAACTCCGCGTTGACGGTGACGACGTACCGTCGCGGTAGAAATAAGAACTCTCTCCAATGGAGAATAAGCGAGAAATGTTGAGAATTGACACGTTGAGAATTCTTACGTAGTATTTCCAAATAAAAAAATATTTGCTTAAAATAACACTACAGATCACTTCAGCACACTTTAAAAATACGCCGAGTTGA
>NW_020215626.1:0-3552 GCF_003070985.1 Temnothorax curvispinosus | reverse complement strand
TAGGCTGTGGCGGTCAGCTGTCCGCCACGTGCGAACTTAAGAACGCTTTAGGGACCCTGCCGAGCTGCCCTAGATATAAAGGTCGATGTTGAATCTTAATCACGCGAGAATGTACCGGCGATGCGCCGCGTAGCGGGCGCGAGCCGAATCCTCTCGCCGCGCGAGCCCACGTTGCCGCTCGCGCCGCGCGCCTTCCATCGTCCACGATCGCGGTTACTATCGCATTTCTATAAAGAACATAAACTATTGCCAGATACGCAACGAATATTTCTATACAGTTCACAATAGGTACCATTCTAGATTATATTTTTCCTATACTGTCTTAAAAAACAACGCTCAATCCAAGACATGTGAAGTTGGCAATTCAAGCTACAACGTCAAATATACACATACTAGTATGGGACTTTTTTTACTGTTCTCATATTTCCTTGTTAGTATGGCAAATTTATTTACCTTTAGGTTACAAGATGTATCTGATCAAACTATTACATTTCTATTGTCATATATTAATTTCCGGTTGAATACGCGTATATCTTACCGGAACCTAGCAAATCTAGTAAATTTTATTATGAGTATTCTACATTATTCGAGAAAAATTTTCTGCGTGTATAGTATCTTTCTCTGAAACTATGTTAACGTTTGACTGTCTCATCGTTAAAATTATTTTAATCAAAAAAGAAATAAATGTCAAAACTTGCCGTGCAATTTACATAATCACGGCGCGGATTACGTGAGCACTATTCACTCGACGATTGCTTTGTTACACACTGCAGCCGACTATCGAATAATCCCTTCAAAGAGGTCCGAACGGTCGGAGCGCGTTCGTATTGGTGGTTTGGTAGAGAGTTTCGCAGAATTTCGCAAAGCGACGGAAAGTTTTGCACAATGGCAAAACCGGTCTTAAATGCAGCTTGGAACTTACGACGCGACGATTAAAAGCCGTGCGCTTTGAGAAAGCGCACAATATAATAATGAGTCACTTTGCGCACACGTTGACGCGATGCGTGTCACTTGTACGTAATTCAATACGGGCGTATCGAGTTAAGAGCAAGTCAGGTGTAAACACGCAAGCAAATACATAGAATCGAAGGAGCGAAGCGCAGAAGACTGAAAATCGAGGAAGGTAGGTACTCCTGTACCGTGCGAGATGCTGCCGCGTCGGTTTTGCGGTTCCGTTTTCTCAGTCGTGGCAGCTGCCAATCCAGGGACACCGGTCGTTTTTCGAAGGACATTAATGAGATTACACCTGTTGCGGTTTTCTCAAATTTCGAAACACTCGCACGACATTTCGTTTTTGGAGTACGTTAACATTATCTACATTGCAATTGCACTTTTGTAACCGCCTGCTAAAACTTGCTTCTTCTGTTATGACTCTCCTTAACACGTCACTTATTTTATATTATGATATACTACATTTCACAATACACTTAAAAAAGACATTACAAAATATATGAAAATTGTAATAACGATAAAAAATTTGCACTTGGCTTCCTCATAAAAGAAGTGATGTCTTAAGATGCTAATACGGCCCTCTGATTGGCTGATGGCGCCTTAAGACTATACTTAAGACGATCTTGAATATAAGACCCGACTATAAATACTGGCCTTAAAGAATTATATATAAAATAAAAATAGAAAAAACTGAAGAATATAATAAAATTAAAAATAGACCGATATCTTAAAATTTACAGAAGTTAGAGCTATTACAGACATTTTTCTAAAAATTAGGGACCTTTGATCGCGTATAAAGCTGAGTCTAATCAACCAAATCTTAAAGAGTTATATATGAAACTAGCTGGTTACCCGGGCTTCGCCCCGGAAGACATATGTAATAAGACACGCAAATAGTCTCTCTCTCTTTCTCTCTCTCTCTCTCTCTCTCTCTTTCTCTCTCTTTCTCAAATGCTATAAATTGAAAAATATTACTTTTTTATCAACTGAAGTTCAATTCTGTCGTATACAATTTGAGATTCACTCAATTATTTCCTAAAAAATTGGAAAAATTTCGTAACCGATTTCCAAAAAGATACCGGTTCCCAAAAAGATCGGTAACGAAAAAGTACAGTTTATAGCACTTCCCGGGAAATTCTATCCCTGTTTTATAATTCTTTATAATTCGATCAATTATTTCCCGAAAATTTCGAAACTTCTAATATCGATTCCCAAAAAAATCGGTAACGAAAAATTATGTACTTTATAGCACTCTCCGGAAATTCTACCCCTACTTTATATGTACAATTCTTTGAGATATGATCATTCGTGGAAATCTCCCCATCTTATCCCTACTTATTATTGGATTCCAATGAGATTTCCTCAAGTAATGAAAACTAAAAGGATTCCAATCTGTCTTTCTAACTTAGAACCTGGTTTTGTTGAATTATTAGGGAAATATAAGTATTTCCGATCAGTTCCTCGTTAGGAAATCAGGCATTTGCACATGACAGGTTAGGTTAGGTTCAACCCGGTCATTCAACCCGGATGCCGATTGGTAATTCCTAGGTCCGTGCTCGGCGCTGCAATCGCTTAGAGATACCCATAGGGCCATAATAAATAACGACATAACCTGAAAACAGTGTTCCCACGTTCGCATCAAATTGTGCATTGTGTATTAAGTGTGTAAACATCTTTTTCTTATTAAATATTGTATCGCTCCGATATTAGCGGTTGGCTCTTACTTGTCTTTTACAAGCCTATACAATGTATAGTGAGAAAGATAGAAGAAAAGCTCAAGAACGAAAACAAATTTACAGACATCTTCAAAAAGAATTACAGCAGGAGATTCAGCAAGCGCATGCAAATAGTAAGTACTTAAATATATACAGGTTCGTCGATTAAATGAGACTGATTTTATATAAACGATTATAAGCAGTTTTATTTTATTGGAAATTCTTCTAGCATTGACACAGCGAATGATACAGTCAATCAATGACTGGAACTATTTGTAAAGATTTTGTCTCGCCTTGCAGGGAGCTTGTCATGGCTTTTGTAGGTTCTTAATATCTTTAAAAAAAAGTTCCTTTTAATCTTTGACCCAACAACAACTGTCTTGTTGTTGACAGATGCTTGCTCATCTACATTTCTGATTTAGCTATTTATCATCACGTCCTGCTCCTGAAATTGAAATTGTCGTAGAAAGGAAGATTTGTCAAACATTATAGACACTGCAAAATGCAATAATAAGCATTTTATAAGCCATTCGATATAAAATCTTCACAATTTGTTCCAATCGTTAACTGACCGTGTCATTCTTTGTATCGATGCTGAAAGACTTTATTTTCATTATAATAAAGTTATTTCGATCATAATCTTTGTATTTTTTTGTAACAAAACAATTCTATTATTTAATTGCCCGACTGTCTACATATGTGCACATTAAGTAAAATTTTAACATAAATCTAAATATAAATAAAAAACAAAATTAATTAGTATGAAATATTGATTGTTTTAGAAACAGTTAGCGATAATAGCGTTACATATGTTGGTCTTCAAGTTGAAGAGGAAGAAGAAAACTTACATCATAATGATGATGTTTTTGCTGAAAATGTCTGTAAT
>NW_020215625.1:0-1507 GCF_003070985.1 Temnothorax curvispinosus | reverse complement strand
CATTCTGCGAACATTAAGAAAAATAATTAATGATAAAGCTATAGGTATTATCGTAGTACCATGGCCTACTCAACCGTGGTATCCGCTTTTTACATCACTCCTCATCGAACCCACCATCACATTCAAACCTAATAGTACTCTATTAACATCTCCCTACAGGAACAGGAGCCATCCACTAGCGTCCCACCTTTCATTGGTGGCAGGCAGGTTATCAGGTCAGCATATTTGAAAAGAGGATTAACAGAAGAAGCTGTGGAGGTGATGGTTAACTCCATCGCAAAAGCGACGTTGAGACAATATGAATGTAGTCTAAAACGCTGGTGGGAGTTCACTCATTTGAAGAAAGTAGATATGTTTAATCCAAAAACGACATATATTATTAGTTTTTTGAATAATCTTTTTAAAAAAGGCGCAAGTTATAATACATTAAATACTGCTCGTTCCGCAATTTCCTTAATTTCAGTATATAATATTAATAAGAATAATTTGATTTCTCGTTTTTTAAAAAGAGTATTTAAGCAAAAACCAACCAAACCAAAATACTCCACAACATGGGATGTTACTCCAGTACTTAATTACCTTGAAAAGTTACATCCACTTAAACAACTGAAATTAAAAGATGCTGTGGAAAAAGTAGCAACTTTGTTAGCTCTAACAACGACCCAGAGGTTACAAACCTTAGCGTTAATAAATATCGATAATATAGTAAGGTCTGACACGGGAATAAATATTAAGATTACGGAACAAATTAAAACATCAAAGCCTGGAGCTTTTCAACCAGAATTAATATTACCGTTTTTTAAAGAGAAACCAGGTCTATGTGTAGCATCTGCGGTCTTAGATTATATAGATTACACCAAAGAATTGAGAGATAACGATACCAAAAATTTGTTTATTGCAACAATGAAACCTTTTGGCGCAGTATCGTCACAAACTATTGGTCATTGGATCAAAGCATTATTAGGTAAAGCTGGTATTGATATCAACCAGTTTACAGCGTATAGCACACGACACGCAGCGGTATCTATGGCTCATAAACGAGGAATAGATATCGCCATTATAAGACGAAGTGCTGGATGGGCGCCGGGTTCTCAAACCTTTTTTAAGTTTTATAACAAACCTATTCAGGCCCCCAATGACCAATTTGCGCGTGCAATCTTAGAATAAAAATAAAATAAATTAGAAATAAAAAAGAGAATTATCACTCAATCTCTAAAAACCTACAATATTATCATCGAGAACGAGACATGTAATATAATTGTACGATCAAACGAGCCCGCCGAAAGCGGGCGAAGTTTGATCGAGATTATATGAAATGTCTCGTTCGAAGATGATAATCTCCCTCCCTTTTCTGACCCAATGAAAAGCAGATAAAGAACAATTGATGAATACATAAAACTGAAAATATACCCATTATCATCTTCAAAAATACCGCGTGATAATTCTATGCACATTACACAAAACAATATGAACCTAGAGGGCTAAGTAACAGGAACTAGATGGCAGG
>NW_020215624.1:0-4678 GCF_003070985.1 Temnothorax curvispinosus | reverse complement strand
GTAATAAGTAATAAGAGAAATAAGTAATAAGTAATTATTTCTACACGAAAAAAGAAATGATTATATCAACAGCATCAGTGTAATCGAGATAAAATCATTATTGATGCAACATGAATATTAATGAACAAAGAACATCAGATAAATGTTTTAATAAGTTAAATATTTGGCCCAATAATATCCAATTGAATTAAAAATTTATGTTTGTGGCAGCCCGTAACGTCGACGTATAATTAAAGCAACTTCTTTTTTTTTAATTAAATAGCATGTATATAGAAACGGTTTAAATTTCTGCCCTCTTATTCTTGTAAATATAAATTATTGTATTTATTATTGTATTTATCATTATACAATAAAACAAATTGCTCAAAGAAATTTGTTTATCTTACTCTCTGTCATTTAAAGTACGATTTGCACTAATTCGCGTGAAAATTAGTGCAACAATGTGACACAAAAAAAAGATAACTATTAAAAAATCAATTACAATAATTAAAGCGATTAAATGAAAAATTAATAAGAATAAACAAAAGATAAATATTGAAACTTTTGAAAATTTTTTTCTTTAGTACATTTTGTTTTGAAAAGCTAAAAGGGGACAATTTTAATATTTAATCTATGTAAAAGAGAAAAAACTGATTTAGAATATTTTTCTCTTAATTAAAAAAAAGTATTTAAAAATAAAATAAGAAAAAGTACATTAATTTGTTTCATTTAAAGCAAGTATTAAAAGATCTAAAAATATTATCATTGTAATTTAATATTATTCAAGTTCGATAAAACAAACTTTAGAGAAAAACCTATATTTGGCGTTATTTTTTCCTATAGTTGAAGAAAGTTGCGTAAGCAAGACGAAGGGTGATTGATTGTGAGCAAAGAAGATCCGCAGGGCACTTTGTATAAAATACCGATGCTTTATTTTCAATCGATTGCGATGACGCGAATACGCACCAGGTATCTACACAGACGTCGGACCATTTTACATAGTACAATTCTCATCTATGCATTAAAAGAAGTAATTTACGTGCTAACTTTAAAAGTAACGCAATTAAAGAAATGTCTCGTTTTCCTCTGACTCGGTAAAAAGTACGGTAGATGCAATATTCGATGAATATCTCGGGCGAAGTGTGATTTGAGGTATATCAGTGGTACTCCCTATTGCGCTATTAATAATAATAAAAAAAACGAACAAGAAAGAGACAAACAAAAAACCATTCGACATTTGACAGTGAAAAGTTTCGTGAAAATGTATGGGAAAAAGTACACGTATCTAACCGAGTTGTGTATGTGATATTTATGTCTACGTGTGTTTAAAATTATAAACGCAAAATGAATCACCGATCATGGAGTGTGGTTTCCGTGCATAATTTATGCATGTCGTACATGGAAATTGTACTTTCTCACTTAAATGAACTCAACCTCGAGGTTTTTTTTCGGACAATCTTCTCATTCTTATAAAAATAAAAAGAAAACTTAATTCGTTGGTTTACTATCGCTCCTGTCTACATCAAAAACTTAATTTTTTTTCTTCATGGTCAATTCTAACTTTTCGAAATTATCGCTAATCTCGTCAGCTTTCCTCAAGAAAGACAGTATTATTTCGGACGATAGGTTCATGTTATTTTTCTTTATCGTTAAAAAAAAATAAAGTATCTTGTCTGACTGAGTAAAGTTAGTGAGATTAGTTGACAGACAAAATGAATTGGATCACATAATGCTCCATAGCTCGGTTTTTCTCTTCAGCGTTATCGCTTCTATATACATCTCGTTACTTAACCGCTAAACACGCGCATCACGCTCGCGTCCCACATTTCTTTTCTTCGCGGTGAGACAAATACCACCGTCTCTCATTTAGGAACATACGATGGATTACGCGGGATTACATCTTGGCTCGAGCGAAACTCGACGCGCAATAACAAATCAACGCGCATAGCGAACGAATATATATCGTCTCTTAACACCTGCATTACATTAGTTACATATATGTACACATACGAACGCAATAAGATGTATAAAAACGCTATCCCCATTGTTCTCTTAAATGTACAATTCTGCAGTTAATAATTATCAATTAATAATACGTAATTGTTTCGCATTATCGACGAATTCTTTGATTTGAAAAAAAGAAAATTCTCATCTTCAAAAATTCCATAAAGTTGATGCAATTTTATTCCCTCTTCCTTCTTCACGCAATTAAATATTTTATGATTAATTAATTTACGTATAATCAATTTATATACATATTTAGTAAAAATTATTTTCAAGCCAAAAAAAGTTTTCTTTATTACGAAAGCAAGTAATGAATTAACGCGAATATTTCTTCATTTGCAGTAATATTCTGCAAGAAAGGAGAACTCAGCCTCCAAAAAACTATACAATTTCTGGATCTCGGTTGCTTAATAATATTATTCTCGTGATTTTTACGTATCATATCCTATATGTATATCCCGTCGTACATATCCTATATCCTGTATTTCTCATATACCTGGACGTGTCATAGTATGATTAAATTGATAATCAATTTAATTATGTGATTTTGCCGTTCTGGCTTTGGTTAAGACCGCGTTTAGTCTGAAAGGAACGGCGTTTTGTTTGCTTAAGCAAAGAATTGTACGTAATTATGTAATTCATTCAAATAATATTATTAGACAACCAAGATCAACCAAGATCCTGACCGTCTATCGGCGTTTTCCTTGATTTGATTGCATATCATGTGAATTTTCTCGATTCAAAGATTTTACAATGGGAATGAATTTCTTCTTGCCGAATTAATTAATTGCGCCCGTTGCACGACGACGTTAACGTCGAAGTCCAGAGAAAGACGCGTGTCGTCAATGACGATTGACCATACTCATGCGCAGAGTAGCAGAAACAAGAAGCAGATGAAGAAAAAGGAAATAAAAAGGAAAAAAGATCAGCCGCGCAGATCTTGTGCAGATATCTATGTATTACTCGACTCCGGTTACATTGTACTACGATTTGGTTAAATTGACGTTACGCAACTAATTAGTCCCCTAATTAGCTTCGTGGCACGTTGGGCACCCTCTCCGTACCCCAATCCCGATGGAATTCACGCATGAACTCCAGCGATCTCCAAAGTCTTTTAATATCTTCGTTCTCTCTTCGTTCCGAGTCGATTCACGCGCGCTCGGACGATCCAAGCCTACTCGCGAATAATCGTCCGGAGATTACCAGAGCACGTGGACCTATCGTTCACCTTCATTGTGTCTCCGCTCGAACCGACTCGACCAGCTCGTCCAGCGAAAAACCTTACAGTTACGCGATATATATTTTTTCGTGTTGACACGCTCGTTTTTTTCCGGTATATAATATATAGTACACGCATACGCACGTCCTTCGCGTTTCCAGCCGACTCGCGGCTTTCACGTGCGAGAGTCCTCGAGGCAGCACACGTAAAAGACAATTCAGTCTACGCGAAATCGGGCGATCTCGAAAACTGAGACGAAACGTCCCGTTCCCGAAACTTGTGCATCGTAGATGCGATCGCGACTTTTCGCGAAACGACGAAACTCCCGTCCGATCCCTGTGAAAGACTTCCGAGACTCTCGTTAAGTACTAGCAGCTCCAAATTTTTCTATTTTTTTGGACATCGGTCCTCCTTCGTTGACGCGCACGACCACACGTTAGTTTCGCTACGCGAAACTTCCGAATGATGTTTAGAATCGTAGGAATCGCCGCAACAGTATCGCGTAATCAGGATCATTTATATCGTGTAAAAATAATTCGAGAATTAAACGATCGCGCGATACCGTCTAAGCGAAATTATTAATTTTTTTTTCAGAAGTACTTGAAGAATATACATTTTTTCTAGACGCTATGTAGTTGACGCAGCGGAGAAACTACTGGACCTCGATTGTCTTCCATCGCAGTTATTCGACGAAATTCTTTCGGGTCGTCAAATTGCATCGTTCGTTTCTCAAAACGTCGCTTTCATTCATCGTCGTTTCACATTATTTTTTTTCTTTTTTTTCTCCCTTAAACTCACTAAGCATTAATTCTTAAATCATACAGCCTATCTATACGTATATACAGCCGTCCACATAAACAACGGACGTACCTTGAGAAATATGTACCGCGGATTATTTTAAAATATATATCGACGACACTTTCTCGAAAGGGGGAGGAAGTCATTTTCTTTTTTTGGTTTTTTGCTCGATCGTTCCTTTATTTCTCTCTTATTAACTCCGCTCTCCTTCATTTTCTTTCACTCTCGCCCCTTTCGCACACACGCATACACACACCCACACAGCAGTAACGGCACACGCATACACTTCTTACAAAAATCACTCTTCTTACGTTTTGCATTACGTTACACACACGCGGGAGGGGTTGGCGCAACCCTTCTTAGGAACCGAGCGGGATAAGCGAACGGTCGCGTAATTATTCGAGCATAAAGACTCGCGTCGCTCATCATTTGGATAAACCTTAGTCAGAGTGTGAAACTTTACAACAAACTAGAAGCAATCGGACCGTATCGCGCGATGAAAAAATTCAAGAGACCACAACCTGTTTCGCATTGAACATCACAGACTTTGTTTCGTTCCTCATTAATTTTCTTAGGAAAAAAAAAACAACGAATACTTTTGCTATTAAAAAATATCTGCATGTATTCGTTCACGGAAAGAACGGTTTTGCTAAAGTAGTTAAAAATTTAGCTAGATAC
>NW_020215623.1:0-5346 GCF_003070985.1 Temnothorax curvispinosus | reverse complement strand
AACAATGGGTTTAATTTTTTGTTAATAAACCAATTTTCTGAAAACCGGTGCCATTTTTTTAGTTTTCTATACCAATGTGTTCAGAATGTTTTAAAACATTGAAAAATTACATTTTTATTTAAAAATATGTGTATATATTTCACCCGATGAGGATGATATAAAATTCTAAAAGAAAAACGGTGATTTATTCGATTTAATATGATTTAATAAATAAATAATTTTATATAAAATAAGTTTGTTGCGTCTAAATGTTCATACTCGGAACGCTTGAGTTAATTTGCTATTAATTTTCCATTTGATTGACATATAAGCACCGAACTATATGATGTAATTCCGCGCGTAGAGGACTTAAAAGCCAGTATTATGTATATATTGAGTACATACATAACCATAATCTTATTTAAAAAACCAAAAATTTAATATTTTGTAACTTTAATACATAACTGTTTGAATCACTAAAATTACTAAATTTTTTTCTAAGAATGCCTTTTATTTATATTTTATTTATAACAATAAATACCTGAATGTCTTTATGCTCAGCTAATAGCATTAATAGATAGGTTAAATTTAACGCCGTAGTATCATGACCCTGTAATCACATATACCTTATTAGTATACGTTCAAATAATTTATAAAACAAGAAAATTTAGAAATACGTACAGCAAACATAAAACCATCAATTTGCTCCTTGACATCTAAATCAGTTAGACGACCTTCTCGATTGTCTGCTATTAGATGATCCAACAATGAAAGTTGGATCCGTTTTCCATTCGCCTCTGTGTCATTTGTGTCTGTCGATGTGATACTTCTTCTCAATAATCGACCGTTGGTGCGTTCATGATACAGTTTTCTTTCCGCAATAATCTACGTGTATATAAAATCAACACTTTTTTAATAATATTAATATACCAACCACACTAACAAAAAATAAAATAACATTTTTACATACGTGGTTAGTAAATCCATGTAATATTCTTAGAATCTCTGCCTGTTCTTTGCCTTTTGATGTTAACGAGAATATCCAGTCGTTGTGCAACCACTGCCTCAGTAACCTAAACCATAATTACTAAATAATAATCTCATTATAATTATTTATTTATTATTATATTCATAAATTACCTATAAATAAAAAGTTCGCAAATCCGATGAACAGCTTTTCGATATTTTTGCTGGAATTCATCGAGGTCACGTAGAGAAGTACCCATTAAAGTTTCTAAAAAAAAATTTGTAAAAATACAATAATGTTATTGTACATGTTTAGATTTTGAATAAAATGTGTATGTAGTACCGCATATTGCATTCAACGTATGTTCACTAACAAACGGTACTAAATCTTTTACAACTGTGCCTCCTGTATTTTTCAAAGACATTGTCATGTTTTCACCCTCCTTGATCAAAATCTCAGCATGTTGCTGCAAAATATTATAATGAAATGTGGGAGTTAATGTTCTCCGTATTGAATGCCATTTTGCGCCTGAAACATAAACAATAGACATTTCATAGACAAGAAAATTTTTTTGTAACTAAAAGATATTTTTTTAATTATTATTATGTACTTTACCTTCATTAATCAAAATACCATTGCCCATCCATGGACGTAGAATATCATAAAAGAAGTTCTTTTTGATGTGCTGCGTGCTGCTTAATATTGTCTGAAATCATAGAAAATATTCAATTAATTTAGATGCAATGTGAATAATTCATTAGTTTATTTGGAAATTGTCTTATTTAATTATGATCTCTATAAGACTATAAATAAATATGTTTTCGCAAAATAAAACTAAGCAAAATCACACCTAAATACCTAAATCGCTGGTGTATGAACTATAAGAACATTAACAGAAAATTGAATTTTTTAAATATTTTATTACCTTTAAATCATCCGGATGACGAATCAATACAAAGGGGATAGAGAATCCCCAAAGTTTAACAATAGGATAGTACTGGTTAATTAGATTCATCAGTAACTTCCATTGTTTCTCTAAAAAAATGTATATAATACGAATATACAGAAATATATTATAAACATTGATACAAAAATACACGGTTGACTTTATTGTCGTGTAATATATTTTGTCGTTTCTCAATTTCAATAATTAAGAAAATAAATTACGTTAAAAATAATTGATAAACGTAAATAATTATTGCAAGTAATTAGCATACGACAATATTGATAGTAATATATCTTAAACGGTTGAAATGTTTGTAAATATTACTTTTGCGTATGGCTGTAATATGTATACAAATTAAAGAAAACGTTTAATTTATGCAAATTTATGAAAAACTTGAACTTACCTCGTGGGCCTATATATTGCAGTAGATTCCCAAAAATCGGATAACCTGATGGGCCTGGTATAAGATTGATCAATCGCCCATTTCTTCCATAATGTATATAATAATGATACCCCAATACGATAAGTATGAATAATACAGTAATGATGTAAAGAAAACACATTGTTGCTCTGCAAAAAAGATATGTAGTTGCATATTACAAATTGCATAATTTTGCTTCCTCATAGAGGAAGCTTTGTTTTCGTAAAAAAAAGTTTTTTTTTTTAGTTGCCGCTGCCAATGTGTTCCGAATGTTGTAAAACGTCGAAAAATTGCATTTAAAAAAATGTCCGTATGTGTGTGTGTGTGTGTGTGTGTGGATTTGATATCCGTAGCTGCTCTAACTTCCGCAAATTTTGAGATATCGGTCTATTTCTAATTTTATTATATTCTTCAGTCTTTTCTACCCCTATTTTATATACAATTCTTTAAGATTTAGTTAATTAAATTTAGCTTTATAAGGCTTTTAAGTATGTACGGATTTCCCGAAATTTTAAACGTCTATTACTTAGAAACTAATCAACCAAGTCTTTAAGAATTATGTATGAAATAGGGGTAAAAAAGACTGAAGAATATAATAGAATTAGACAAAATTGCTAATATAATAAAAAAATGTGTAAATTAGAAACTTGCACATTGCTTCCTCATAGTTTTTAAGTGTGCAAGTAAAAACTTGCATATTGCTTCCTCATAATTTTTAAGTGTGCAAATTGTAAATTTGCACATTGCTCAATCAACATTTTATTTCACTCACGTATAGCATATTGTTGCTCAGCGCTGCATACGGTTGCAATTTTGTAATTATATAATCCTATTCTAACTTAATCTATGTCTTATCAAATTTATTGTAATCAATATTCTGAAAATTAACTGTACTTTAAAGACCAGCTATTATATTATTTTTTGTATTATACTGTACTATACTGTTTTGTATTATACTGTAGGGCTGTATAAGGTATAACGTTTAGGATATTTCGTAAATTATTGGTTGTCATCAAAATTCGAAAATACATTATTTAAATATTCACCGGAAACGTGTATCGAATTCAAATATCGAGCATGACCAAAAAACTAAAGAACTGTTGCCTAACTCTTTAAGATAAATTTAACAGAAATTTCTCGTAATAGAAGTTTTTTAATAGAACCTCCAGAGTAATGTTGAAGTACATCATTAGCCATTCTAATATCCTTAAAATTACACACTGAATGCAGGAGCACACATCATCTAATGAGACATAAAATTCTTTGAATAAGGAAATGACCATTCTTTATTGAAATTTCATACTGTAGTGTAAGTGACTGTTTGGCTAGTGATTAATCACTTATTTTGAGTATTAAAAGAACTGTCGACAGTGCTTTTAATATTCAAAATAAGTAGGGGAACACGAGGTAATGGTGGCCATGGGGTAATAAGAGTCATGCAGTGATAGGTCATAGGTGCATCCGAGTGAGTTCGAATGATGTTTAGCCCTGTATTAGAAAGACGCGAGAAAAGATTGACTAATGCGCTGCATCGCTGCTCAGTTGTCGTTTTGCTTCTGAAAATTTTCAGCCTTAAGGGGATCCTATAGACGTCTGTAATACCGACAACTTGTTTTAACCTCAACTAAAAGTACACGCGCCCCACTTTTAGTGTATGTTTGCAATAATCATTTTTCACAGATAACTTTTTTGTTTAAAGTCTAAACCTAATTCTGACAACGGTATCGTATTTTTAATTTTTTGGTGTTTTTGATATAAAATCGCGTTTTCTACCCCAGATTTTTGTGCGTACTTTAATTCTAGACTAAAAACTTGCAATGCTGTAAAGCCAATTAAAAGATCCATCAAAAAACGATAATGTCGGTAAATCATACGGCTGCATCCCCAGTGGTTTTTGCGCTCTGTTCTTGTAATTTTCGTCGATCTTTGGTGATGAAATATGAGTATTGAAAATACCATATTACTACAATCAAAGTTGGGCAAATATGTAATCCAATTAACAATTACAAATTACAATTACAACGAAATTCTTAATGCAATTAATAATTAAATTTTATAATCGTTAATTGTTGCAAACAATTAAATAAAATAATTGTGAAAAGTAATTGTATACAAATTACAATTACGTAATTATTAAATGTAATTGTAATTGTAATTGTAATTGTAATTAGGAGACGAGTAATTATTTGTATATATTTTGTTTAAATTTTGTTTCGTATACTAAAATGTAATCACGATTACTTGTAATTGTAATTGCCATGTAATTACAGTTATAAGTAATTACGATTACATTACAATTATGATGTAATTACAGTGAAATTATAATTATGAGTAATTACAATTACAAGTAATTACAATTACAGTGTAATTATAATTACATTGTAACTGCATTATTTTAATTAAATTAATAATCAAATACATTAAAATCGATTAACGCCCAACTCTGACTACAATTCATTACATTTTATCATTAAAGTAGACATCAGTAATATATGTAAACACAACTGTTTGCCTTGAAACAATCACCCGTTTTTCAATCAATCCTATTCCAATTAAAAATAGTCCGTTGGGGTAATGATAATAGTCAATAGCTCTCATGAAAGTAACGATGATAGCAAAGAAAATACCTGCATCTTTTGTGCTGATGCAAAGAAATCAAACGAATTATGGTACCGATGCAGATCCTATGGCAATTGAGCCCACGCTGAATGCTTTGAATGCGATTCAGCATTAAAATAGCGATTTTTTTAATTTTGCATGTTCTTATAATAATTACAGTTCCTATTGATAAAAGTATATTGTTTTGTGCCCTAATATGGCAAAAAATAGTATATTGCTGTATTTTAGATTTATTTAGTGATGGTTTTAATTATCCCGTATACCGACTTTCATTACCCTGGGTAATGAGAGTCAAAGCTACTTTTTTTTTTTAATTAAAAAACTACTTATATTCAATGATTTTTTACAATTTTTATAAATACTATCAAGAAACTAATTAGTTGTAGTGACCCTTTTCCCCTAATTAATCACTAG
>NW_020215622.1:0-1116 GCF_003070985.1 Temnothorax curvispinosus | reverse complement strand
TCCGCCGTAACCGCGTGGCCGCGACCGCGCGAGGATCCGCGCCGAAACCGACGTCGAAAAATCGCCCGGGCTCCGCACCGTCCGGTCCGCGCGGCGGAACGCCCGCGCGCGGTTCCGCTCGCGAGATATTCGGCCGCGAGTGCGGCCGCGCAGTGGTACACCGCGCATCGAGAGGGCGTCCCCGGCTGCCATATTTAGAAGTAGACGTTACCATATTAGGGAAAGTTTGCCAAATATGGTGAACAGAGGTGGTCCTTCCTTTTCGAATGATCGCTTGGCGCGCCGCTACGAAACACCAATCCAACTGACAGTAGCGCTTCCTGCACGCCTTTCCGGACCCCCCCTGGCCGCGGACCGACTCCCGATCCCGAGTCGAGTCGCATTTCCGCGCTGTACTCTATACCGATACGAGTATATACAGTATACGTGACCGCAAATCGCGACGGCCGTGTATAGCTCGTATACGGAATGTAAACGCGCTTCCGAGTTTATTGTCCCGCGTCCTGCTCGCTACGTGCGAATTTTCGGCACATTAATCAGGGAAGGGGGAGAGGGGGTAGAACGTGGAACGCGTGCCTTCAGGCACGGTCTCGTTCTCTTAATGAGACGTTAACGACGTTCCGCTGTCACGCAACTCGCGATCGAACATTCGATACGTTTCGCAATTGACTCGAGATCTACGAGATTGTCTCGCGTAATGATGATTTGTATCGCGCATGGAATTTCTAAGTCATATTAAACGTTTTGCAGCTTGTAGGTCGAAATCGTAATCGATTATTTTCCCGTAAAAATATCACACTGAAAATGTTACTCCCTATTTATACGACGGAACACGTCTCGAAATAAATGGCCTAACTAAAACTTAAATCGCCCCAGCGTTAAATTTCATCCATTTCGACCCTCAAACTTGGAAGATATATACGTAAAATTCCTCAGACACACATTAATTACATAAGATAACATATACATTTTGGTTTGCAAATAATTTATTAAATAACATCTCTGTAAAAAAAACTTATTGCTATTTTTAACATATTACTATATCACGAAATGACGATCGCTCTGGTGGCACCTTCGATGACGTCTCTTCTAAAACGTTTTACCGCACCCTGAAAA
>NW_020215621.1:0-6866 GCF_003070985.1 Temnothorax curvispinosus | reverse complement strand
GGGAACAGCATGTTTCGGACGTCGCGGGGGAGGAGGAAGGGGGGACCCGCGCGTTTTGGCGCCGCGGGGGAGGGGAAGGAGGGGAACCGCGTTTTCCGACGCCGCGGGGTGAGGGGGTCCGCGTTTTTCGGCGCCACGGGGCGACCGCGTTTCCGCCGCGCCGCGGGGCGAGGGGGGATCCGCGTTTTCGCCGCGCCGCGGAGCGTTCGCGTTTTCGGGCGCCGCGGGGCGAGGGGACCCGCGTTCGCGATTCGCCGCGCCGCGGAGTCCGCGTGACGTCACACGGCACGCTCGCGTTATCTCCCCCTCGTAGATGTCCCCCTCCCGTCCCCAGGTCGCGCGCGTCTTTTCGTTCGCGCGGTGTCTTGCGTCCCCGTCCCCCCCG
Source organism: Temnothorax curvispinosus (assembly GCF_003070985.1). NCBI lineage: Eukaryota > Metazoa > Arthropoda > Insecta > Hymenoptera > Formicidae > Temnothorax > Temnothorax curvispinosus. The sequence continues at coordinate 6,481 of NW_020215621.1, read as the reverse complement.
TTTGCGCGAGTCTTCTCGTTCGCGCGGTGTCTCGCGCCCCCGTCCCCCCGTTTGCGCGAGTCTTCTCGTTCGCGCGGTCTCTTTCTCTTGCGCGCGGTCCCTCTCGCTCCCGGCCCCCGTTTGCGCGAGTCTTCTCGTTCGCGCGGTCTCTTTCTCTCGCACGTTCTCGCTCGCGATCGCGTATTTTTTCTTCGCTAGCGATATTTAATCGTTCAGATTTTCGCGATATTTAATTTTTAATATTACATTTAAGTAAACGATAAACGAAGACAGCTTTATGACAGGAAATGGGATGAACGGTAAATGAAAAGGAAAAACTTTTTAACCATATTATATGCATTTATTTATCATGTAGCGCATTATACACAATAGTATCCAAAGCGTAGGCTAATAATTCGCAATCAATAATCGAATTTTTATCATAAACGTCACGCAAGATTGTAACTGCGTTACATTTATCAGTGATACAATTTTGACGTAAAATTGTTACAAATTGTTTGAATTTTTCACTTACGCCGTGAACATTTTGACATAGTTGAAAATACACATTCTCAACACAATGTTCTAGTTCGAACAGGAAGAGTACAGTTGACGGTTTCATGTACAAGCTGGTGCCGCACGACGTCAATTTTACAATATCTGCGTCGCGTATTTTAACAAGCTCCAGATCTCGAAACGTTAGCGATGATGGTGCCGATGACTGCACGATGCGCTGTATATCTGCACGTTTTTCGATGAATGTCACCCACGTTGCATGTAGCAAAATTATCCGATTGCCTCGGTTATCGCCAATAAGTATATTCACAAAGGACATAGGTCCCGCGTTGATTCCAACATCCAAAAATTTATACGCTGTTGATGTCAAGGAAAATCTCCTTCCCAAAATACGTGGCGTGTAGCGGGGTTTATCAAAACTGAAAAAATACAATTATATGTTTATAAAAGTTTTTTTTTGCACAAGTATATATGAAAATTAGCGGTACTTACTCATTGTGCTGTTTCTCGAACGTTTCGTCCTGAATCGGAACGTAGTAGTTCGCACCGTGAATGTTCATCGTATCTGAAGACTGTTTATTGCGACGTACTCGAACCGTATCGAACTCTCGACTGCGCTCTAGAATCCACGTAGACCATTTATACATACCCAAAACTGCAAATCTTGCAAAAATAGCGCCAATGCACGGCTGCTGCATGGTGACCGCCACCACAATCCACATATACTTTAAATGTGATATCTTTGTCAGGAACATTCGTGATAAGATCACCTCATCGGTCATCAAATATGATTACTTTTCAAGAGCATACGTGTCTCGCGATGATTTCATCGAACACGTGCAAAAACTGCAAATTTTGCAATTTCGCATAAGTCAATGGAGCGTTATTGTTTTGAAGAACATGTCGCGACGTGTCTCGCGATGATTTCATCGAACACGTGCAAAACTGCAAATAGCGCCGATGTACGGCCGCTGCATTGATACAGATCAAATCACCAAAAGTCAATGGCGCGTTTTCGTGAACGTACGTGTCTCGCAATGATTTCATCGAACACGTGCAAAACTGCAAATTTTGCAAATAGCGCCGATGTATGGCTGCTGAGATAAAATTAGATATGATAAGCAAACGATGCATCATTAGTAGAATATAAAATGACGAATCTAGGGGATACGCTCAATAGTCGAGAACTGGAAGTCGTGAGTGCAACAAATGGCGTTAGCAAGAGGATCGTGCAATAACATGGAGCAGGAGTTGTTGGAGCAATCCACCCTGTTAAATTCGAGGGAAGACTTTGCCGCGTGGGAGCAACGATGCGACGAGTTTATCGAATCGTTGGAAGAAAGCCGAATTAAACGGCCACGATTATCAATCGATCAGTCATCGATCGGTCTCAAACAGTCATTGGTCGCTTGTATCGCAAGACTCGAAGGTTTGAAAGACTCGGTACGTCAACGTTTCGTACATGCGGGTGCGGGATACAGTGCGAGTGAGACAGGACTTAGATGGCGCGAGATAGATACGGCTTTTGAAAGTCGTATATTGACTGGTGCGGTGATAAATTCCAAACACATCGACCCTCGTCAATTTCTTAAAGATGCGGAAGAAATTGTACTCGATCGTGTGCGGAACGTCATGCAACGACATGACAATGTAAAAATTAACACAGTGTTTAATGGTGAATTTGTTGCGGGTGACAAACGCGCGAATAAAAGTATCGCAACGAGAAACTATGAAGTCTTTCGTGAGTCCAATCTGCACGAGTGGTACAAGAGACACGTCATCGAGCCTACCTTAGCAAAGCTGGAGGAATTCCAGGAACGTGATAGCGGATGGACGTTGTCGCGTATACTCAATTTAATGGTAAACGCGAACAAATACAATCCATTGCACGCGGGGTGTTTTGTGGAAATACCGCAAAAAATTAAAAAGAAGAAGGCGGTGATAAACGTGCGATCAATGGACAATGCATGTTTCGCATGGTCAGTGGTGGCTGCTCTGTATCCAGTTGAGGAACACGCATCTCGGAAATCGTCGTATCCACATTACACGTCGGTGCTAGATCTTACAAACATTGAGTTTCCGATGACGTTGAATCAAATTAAAAAATTTGAAAATCACAACAACATCTCCATCAACGTGTACAGCATCGAGAAAAAAAACAAGGAACTTGCAATCCTACCAATACGTGTTACTGACCGAAAGATGGACAGACACGTAAATCTGCTGTACGTGCATAACGACAACGTGGGACATTTTGCGTGGATCAAGAACCTATCCCGCCTCGTGAGCTCGCAAATCAACCGACACCATGGTCGGAAATACATTTGCGATCGGTAAGTACCTATAGTTCTTTTAATAATATATAGAATATTTTGTGTATAAAAAATTTATAATATTTGCGTTTATTTCTTTTGCAGATGTTTGCACTACTTCAGCTCCAACGAGAAATTGGCTGCCCACACCGTCGACTGTCAGGAGATGAATGACTGCGCGATCAAGTTACCGAGCGATAACGACAAGTGGTTGGCCTTTAAAAATCACAACAGGAAGGAACGAGTTCCGTTTGTCGTATACGCCGACCTGGAGTGTACCCTGGAGAAGATGGAAGCGGATCCGGAAACGTCCAGGTACACATATCAACATCATCGCGTGTTTAGCATAGGGTACTACGTGCGTTGCTCGTACGACGAGTCGTTATCTATGTATCGGTTTCGTCGCGATAAGGATTGCGTCGCGTGGTTCGCCGAGGAGCTAAGACGTTTAGCTCACGACGTAAAGACCATTTTGTCCACTAATGTACCCATGGCAGATTTCACGCGAGACGAGTGAAAAAAGTTTAACAGCGCAACGCACTGTCACGTGTGCGAAAAACCGTTCGAGCCAGACGACGTGCGAGTACGCGACCATTGTCACCTGACCGGTCGATACAGAGGTCCCGCGCATTCAAATTGTAACTTAAATTATAAAGATTCGCATTGCATTCCCATAGTGTTTCATAATTTATCGGGATACGATGCACATTTTATTATAACTGAAATAGCAACAGCATACAAAGGACATGTAGATTTACTCCCGATCACAAAAGAAAAATATATTTCGTTTACAAAAAACGTTCAAAGCACCGAAGATAAAGATAAGAAAACGTGCGTCAAATTGCGATTTATCGATTCGTACAAGTTTCTCACCGCTAGTCTCGACAAATTGGCATCTTATCTCAGCAAGGATAAACTGCGAATATTGCAACGCGAATTTTGTGAATTATCCGCAGAAAATTTTAATTTGCTGACACGAAAAGGCGTATTTCCATATGAATACATTGACTGCGTCGAAAAATTGGAGGACTTGTGTTTACCACCGCGCGACTCGTTTTACAGTTCATTGACAGGTGACACCGTATCCGAGAGCGATTACGCGCACGCCGTCGACGTCTGGCAGCGGTTCTCCATTCGAACGCTCGGTGATTACAGCGATTTATATCTCAAGACCGATGTCTTGCTGTTGGCCGATATCTTTGAAAATTTTCGCGATAGTTGCGTCGCGAGTTATGGACTCGATCCGGCGTATTATTATACTCTACCGGGTTTTACGTGGGATGCTATGTTGAAGCATACACACATCAATTTCGAATTGCTCACCGACATTGACATGGTCATGTTTATCGAACGCGGTATACGCGGCGGTTTGAGTCAATGTTCAAACAGATACGCGCTGGCCAACAACAAGTACATGCAGTCGTACGATCCATCGAAACCGTCGTCGTACCTCATGTATTTTGATGTAAATAACTTATACGGCTGGGCAATGAGTCAACCATTGCCATACGCAGATTTTAAATGGATCGACGACGTAACCGATTTTAATGTTATGGATGTCGCGTTGGATTCCCCGATAGGCTACATTCTCGAAGTCGACTTGGAGTATCCGCAACATCTTCACGACGCGCACACTGACCTACCGTTCTGTCCGACGCGCGATAAACCACCCGGCAAGCGGCAGGACAAGCTCCTCGCAACATTATACGATAAGAAACGTTATGTAATACATTATCGCAACCTGCAGCAGTGTACTCGTCACGGTCTCCGTATATCAAAAATTCACCGTCTACTGAAATTCGCGCAATCTCCATGGCTTCGCGATTATATAGACCTCAATACGAAATTTAGGACATTGGCCAACAATGATTTCGAGAAAAATTTATACAAATTGATGAACAATGCCGTGTTTGGCAAAACCATGGAGAATGTGCGCAATCACGTTGACGTGCGACTCGTGACTCATTGGGAAGGTAGATACGGCGCGGAGGCTATGATTGCGAAACCAAATTTTCATAGCCGAAGCGTCTTTTCGGAGAATTTAGTAGCAATAGAAATGCGAAAACTCGAGGTGAAGTTCGACAAACCAATCTATGTGGGTATGTGCATCCTCGATATATCCAAGACATGTTTGTACGAATTTCATCACGAGTACATGTTACCGTTGTATCGCGACAAGTGTAAAGTCACGTACACCGATACTGACAGTCTCATTTATCACATCGAGTGCGACGATGTGTATGATATCATGAAGCGCCACATTCATAGATTTGACACTAGCGATTACGCGATTGATAATACGTACGGTATCCCACTCGCCAATAAAAAAGTTCCGGGCTTAATGAAAGACGAAAATAACGGTGCGATAATGACCGAATTCGTCGGGCTTAGAGCAAAGATGTACGCCTTGCGAGTGGACGGTAAGAAAGATACGAAAAAGGCTAAAGGTGTTAAGAGTAACGTCGTAGCCAGGTCGATAACGTTCGACGATTACACGCGATGTCTGCGCGACGAAATTGAAATGACGCGACAGCAAACCTGCATAAGATCCAAAAAACACGAGGTATACACCGTGTCCGAAACGAAAATAGCTCTAAGTCCGTACGATGATAAGCGATACATTATACCCGGTTCTACCGAAACGCTGCCATGGGGACATTATAAAATACCATTGTAAATATATTGTAAATACCATTGTAAATATATTGAAAATATATTGTAAATACCGCTGTAAATATATTGTAATTACATTTAGATATTTAGAAAAAATAAATGACTCATATGTATATATGTATGTTTTTATAGTGTAATAAATTTTTACAATACATTATTCTTGTGTATCCATGAATTGTATGAATTATCAAATCCTAACCACTTTACATAAACCTCAACCCCTCTTTTGCGTAAAACTTTTTCAACGAGATACACATCGGGATTAGCAACGCGATGTAACTCGTATTCGTAGAAGCCGCCGGCGACGGGTTTTCCGCAGGAATCTTCCAACAGAAACGTCACAGGATTAGTTTTCTGCACTCCTATTACATCACACTATTGTCACATCGTTTGTTTATCATATCTAATTTTATCTCAGTAGCCGTACGGATGCGCCTGCCGAAAAATCTGCGATGTGCAGTTTTGCACGTGTGCGATGAAGTCACCGCGAGACACGTATGTTCTCGAAAACAATATCGCGCCATTGACTTTCGGTGATTTGATCTGTAAAACAGCTATTGAACCGCTATGAAACAGCTAAAAACAACTAAAAACAGCTATCAAACAGCTATTGAACCGCTATGAAACAGCTAAAAACAGCTAAAAACAGCTATTGAACCGCTATGAAACTGCTAAAAACAGCTAAAAACAGCTATCAAACAGCTATCAAACAGCTAATGAACCGCTATGAAACTGCTAAAAACAGCTATCAAACAGCTATCAAACAGCTATTGAACCGCTATGAAACAGCTAAAAACAGCTAAAAACAGCTATCAAACAGCTATTGAACCGCTATGAAACAGCTAAAAACAGCTAAAAACAGCTATCAAACAGCTCTTGAACAGCTAAAAACAGCTAAAAACAGCTATCTGTATAACTGCAATCTGTATAACTGATATTGAACTGCTATTGAATCGCTATCAAACTTCTTTTAAACAACTAAAAACAGCTAAAAACAGCCA
>NW_020215620.1:0-6006 GCF_003070985.1 Temnothorax curvispinosus | reverse complement strand
CGTGGTACCTGTTTAATAGGGAGAGAATCTACAACGTTAATTACATGTCTAACTACATCACAATTTCCCGCAACAATTTTTTCAGAAAATACATCCCGATATTCACGAATGAATTCGACAAAAACATTTTGCTGATTATCGGAAAGATTCTTAGAATTTTTAGAAAGGAGCTCCTCCAAAAGGGGAGAGAACTCCTCAGAATCCTCCGTTTGGGCAATCCTTCGAACAACAAAAGATGCGCCGAAAAAAGAATCGCAAACTCGACCGAAATCTGTCTTCCGGAGAAAATCCACCCCCAGAAGACAATCATCCGCAATATCCGACACTAATATTGGAAGCTCAAATGAGTTTTTACCGAGTTCAACCTTGGCGAGAATTTCAAAGTCAACCATAACGTCTTCCCCCGTGGGATACTTAAACCTTCGACCAAATACCGGAAATCTCCGTTCCCCTTCACGAACGAATTTCTTATTTATTAAAGAAACATTGGAGCCCGTATCTATTTTGGAAATGCATTCTTTATTATTTAGAAAACCAGTGTAACAATAATCTTTAAAAACTTTATGCACTCTATTAACAAGAAAACACCGTTTCGTCGGGGATCCACGCGATTATCCACGCGATCTCTCCCCGCCGAGATCAACTAAACGGCGTTTTTCTTTTTATCCGGACACTCGTTACGGAAATACCCTTGCCTCCCGCAAAGCCAACATTCCTTTGGCTTATTCTTAACAAATTTTCCCTTTTCTCCTTCTTTCATGTTCTCTTTCTCTTTTTGTTCACCCAAAATAGGATTTGCTGTTTCACTAGTTCCCCCATTTTTATTGAAAAACTTTCCACCTCTATTTCTTTTCCCAAAGCTTTCGCCCTGAATAGCTTTGTAACGATGCGCCCCTTACGTCAAGACATCGTCCCCGGCCACCACCCGCCGGGGGGGGTCCGCCCGACCAATTCTCCGTCGGGCGAGGACAGGGCGCGGTGCGCCCACATTTTTTTAATCTGTTGAAAACGCACCGTGTGCGCGGGAAATCCGCCGCACCGGTGCCTTCCCGCACGACGCCGACGAGCGCCGAAGCGAGCCGATCCCCGCCGAAGCGAGCACGCGGGATCGCGCCGGTCCCACCACCGCGCCATCGCCTGACGATCGGCCTCCCTCCTGCCAAGCTCACCGCGCCGAGCGGTATAAAAAGCCGGCGCGCTCGACGAAGAGACACTTCGTCTCTACCACGGTTCTCCGCTATTCCTGACGAAGCTTACCTTCCGAATCCTAGGGCGACACGCAAAACGAGGTCCAGAGTTCTGGTCCTCTACTGAGAGTTCTCAGAGTGTCTCCGAGCTCCCTCACACCCTTGCCCCGGCACCGCGGGGTCGAGCGTGCTCGGCCTCGTAGCGAGGGTTCTCGCGACCGTAACCCCGGGATTCCGCTATCCTCCGGTGTACATATCGCGTTCCCGCCCGCGTTATCGGCTTTCTCGATATACCGCACCGGGTGCGCCCGCACCACGGCGCCGCGCCGCGACCGTAGAGTACGGTACGTCCGCGTTCATCGGACTCCCCGTAACCGCGTCTCGTTCGTGTATAATATACCGCGTATGCCGCCCAGTGCACCGGCACTGTCGATCGTTATTCATAAATGATATCTGTACCCGCGTTCCGCCCGCATGTAATATACCGCGCTTTGTATGTTCTAATCCAATGCGATGAACTCCGTTCGTATGTAATATACCGCGCTTCGTTATTGTCTTATACCGCGACGAACTCCGTTCGTATGTAATATACCGCGCTGCGTTATTTTCTTATCCTGCGACGAACTCCGTTCGTATGTAATATACCGCGTTTCGTTATTTTATACTTTGTATACCGCATCTCGAGTTGAAGACCCGCGTTCCGATACTCCGTATACCGCGTCGAGTGCACCGGCACTACCGACCACTGTAATATACCGCGTCTCGTTATTCGTTGTGTGTAATACCGAATCCCGAGTTGAATAAAGTGAATGTTACTGGTACGTTGCAACTTGATTATTGTCTCTGGGCCTTTCATCGAACTCCCGATCCAGAAACTAGTCCGCGTTCGATATAAAGTCAGGCCGTTACAGCTTTGACCGCTTTCGCCCTTTTCACTGCGATCTTTAATGAAGTGATCCCTTCCAATTGTAAAGTTCTCTTGACAAACCTATCAAACAAAGTGAAAACGAACTGTGAGCAAGCAATCTTATCCCACACGGCATAAGTGCATTCAGGATAGGCCAGGCGCGAGAGCCTTTCAAGATCGGAGCCCAGCGCTGCGTATTCCTCCCCGAATTTTTGTTTTCTATTGGTAAAAAGAGAGTAATAATTTTGTGAGAAGTGCCCCTCTCCGAAACGCAGCTCGAGCTTTTCAATGAGCTCCGCGAATGTGAGAGATTTGATCCCATCGGCGTATGATTCGAGAAGTGACCGCGTCTTCCCGCGCAGACACGATGCCAACACGACCGCCTTTTTCGCTTCGGTTCACAAATTCGCGCGCGCGATTAAAAGAAATTACGCTAAGAATTCGCGAAGCGGTGCCGTTCCGTCAAACGTGTCCGGCTTTAACTTCAAACCGCGCGACGTCTCACTTGAACCTCCACACGCGGTGCGCCCCGCACACGAGCCCTCACCTGCGCCCATCACACGCAGCGGCTCGACCGAATTTCCGCACACGGCGCGCCCCGCACACGTCCCCTCACCCGCGCCTATCTCACGCGTCGCCTCATTCGAAATTTCGCCGCGAGAAACATTATTAGAGGGACTTAGCTTATGTACGGCGAGTTGCTCCTGGAGACGTGCCACCGCAGCGTCGCGTTTCTTCAAGCGAGCCTCCAACTCGTTGCGAAAAAGCTGTTGCTCCTGCTGCTCCAGCCGCCGCTCCTGGCGCAGCTTTTGAAGCTCCAAGTAGACAGATTCGAAAGCGCCCGTCTCTGCCACCGTCGCCCCCCGCATCCTGCAGATGGGTTGCGCCCGCCTCCGTTGCCGTCGACGCCGCGGCCTGCGAACGGGTTCTTGGCGGGGTGTGCGTGGTCGCCATCCTGTCCGGGATACTTTTATCAAAATGTTGCACCTCCGACGACGTTCCTCGACGTCGCTACGACTCGCACCTTTGTGCGCGGCAACACACACTCCCTCACACAAGTACACACGGTCTGCACGCGTAAAAGAAAGGAGACCGATTTTAAGGAAACACCAACTTTATTCAAGCGCTTGCGTAACAGGGTGAAACGCGTCCTCCATGAGAGGAGTCCAGCAAAAATCTGACGGGAGACTTGTTTTTAATAACAAGCTCCCCAGCAACCGTTGCTACAATAACTTTAACGTGAATCTCCGTTGACTTCACGGCCGGTCGATCGACACCTAAAGGCCGTTCGACCCGACAACTGACTCGCATGGTCGGGGAGTAAACCGGGCGGCCGCAGCACGCAACAATACAATGTTTGCGGAAGCCAAAGAACCTCCCCTCAAGTTACGATTCAAACATTTAGCATCTAAATATCTCATCAAATCTTTATCTGTCACTAATCACCCGGTAATAGAAGCCATGTTTCAACTGGCTATTACAGCGCAAGACAGACCACCTGACTTGGAGTATTGCCGTAAAAAATTTCCTCTCTTCGATCTCTTCCTACAAGTAAAATCTCTCTTGCTCTACATTCAATCCAAGGTAGCTCCCTCTCTCTTCCAACACTCATATCAATCCATACTATTCACCCCCACTTTTTACCGTCCATATTCTGACCTCTTAAATTTGATTGAGAGAACCCCCAAACCTCTGGTGCAGAACATATTTCTTCAGGCGTTCGGCTCGATCATTCAGGATTCCACAGTCTTCTATACGGATGGCTCAAAGATTGATTCATTCTGCTAGGTTGGCGCCTCGTGCTACTCCCCGCAACTCCAAAAACATTTAATGTTTAAGCTCCCTGCCCGCGCCTCGGTCTTCACAGCGGAAGCCTGGGCAATATATAATGCTGTACTGCTCACCTTTGACCTCCCCGGTCCTAAGTTCTCCATTATTTTGGATTCAAAAAGTGTTATTGACGCTCTTGCCAATCCTGTTACGTGTAGGTCAAATTATATAATCCCGCTCATAAAAAATAAAATATTAGCAGCCCAAAGCCGTGGTAAGGAAATCCTTTTCATTTGGATCTCCTCCCACAAAGGCATCACTGGAAACGAGATCGCAGACGAACTTGCCAGAAAAGCCATTCGCTTTGGCACTGTCAACCCGTCATTCAAGCTACCCTACTCAGATCTCTTTATTGAACAACGCGAAAAATTGATTATAGAGTTTTACAATTATCTATTTAACAGAGCTCGGTGCGAAGGTAACCACTTTTTTTTTCAACATATATGTCAACACGCCTAAATCTTGGTATTATCAATCCGGCCTCAAACGCGATACTATAGTTACGATCTCGCGACTCAGAGCGAATCACTATAATTTAAACCACAGTCTTTTTAGAAAAAATATTATTGATGATGGCTCATGCGCTTGCGGCGACCCGGTCCAAGTTATATTTAACCACGTTATATTTAACTGCCCCTTAACACATGATAAAGCAACTTATCTCAGATAGGCAGTTCACTCGAGCGAGGGACCCCAATGTAAAGATATTTTTCCAACTCTTGCAAAGCCCACGCGTAAGATCTGTAAACTAATTATGTCTTTTTGTAGATCAGCAGAAATCAATTTGTAATGCGCGCGCTCGCGCGTGCCTGACCGACCGCTGGCTCATCCCCACCACCTGCCCAGTAGCGCTCCCCCTCTGTTTTCTCCCCTACCTATCCCAACACGACCTCCGCATCGTGAGCTTAAGTCTATTTTGTTAAGTAGTGTGCAATCTGATCACCCTGTATATATACATATTCACTAGATCTTAGTTTTGTGTAAGCGGCGCTAGCTGTTGTTAGGTTGCCAGGCAACGCAGACTTTTTTTTATATAACTCACGTTCGTTGCGCGGCTAGAGACACACACACGTTCCTTTATTCTCTTCGCGAGCGTATCGCTGTACTATTATTCCACAAAGTTATCAGGTTATGGGCCCAGTGCTTCGATAAAATGGCAGAGGAAAATAGCAAGCGATATTATCAATTTGACGGTACAAATTATAACAATTGGAAGTACCGAGTGCAAATGGTGCTCGAGGAAAAGGATCTGCTCGACTACATCGAAAGGGATCTTCCAACAATCATGGCCGGTGCCACGGATCCAGAGAAGAGGATACACGAGAAGAATGAGCGAAGATGTAAACTAGTGTTGGTTCAACACATCGCGGATAGCCATGCACCTGGAATATGTCAAGGATAAGACAACGGCAAAGGAAATATTTGATGCTCTTCGGGCGGTATTTAAGCGCAAGAGTATTGCCGGTCAGTTGTAGTTGCGGAAGAAATTAATTACATTAAAATACACGGAAAGTGAAAATATCGCAAATCATCTACTCGAGTTCGATAAGACAGTACGTAAGTTGAAATCTATTGGTGCAAAACTCGAGGACTTAGATATAATTTGTTATCTGCTATTGACGTTGCCGAAATCGTTTGATTCGCTCGTTACGGCTTTAGAGACATTAAACCCTGAACATTTAACAATGGAATTTGTGAAATAGGCCAGTCATATTAGACATCGAACCTTCCAATTACTCTTTTCAGGTTGCAACCACCATGAATCGCTTTGATTTAAGGTGCTGTAAGTGGGATTAATTTTGCTTCGCATAATTAATGCGCATTAAAAAGTTATTAACAATATTATCAACAAAAAACGCGATTTTTTTTATTTTTTCTCAAATATCTCAAAAACTAAGCAAGATAGGGTAACTAACTATACGTACCTTTTTTGTAGAGCGTAAAATTGTCTACACTAATGATCTGAACAACATTTATCGTCAAGTCAGTCGTTTAGCTTGCACGCACCGTCAAAGTCCGAGACTCGGATCTCGAAAACCCTCGATTTCATCGTTTTTTTGATGTTGCGTCGGTGATTTTTTT
>NW_020215619.1:90962-130906 GCF_003070985.1 Temnothorax curvispinosus | reverse complement strand
TTTAGTCTTTTCCACCTGAAATGACATAAAGTTAATTACATTATTTATGATTTTTACATGTATAATAATTGTATATGATTTTTAATAATCGCAAGTAGACATCTATATGATGGAACAAGTTGCAACTTTTATGAAGGAGCAAAATTACCTAATCTTTTATTCTGAAACTGAGAAAAGATTTATCTTTGCAACATTTATTTATTTTTATTAATTATTATTTTATTTCACTAAAGAAGTTCTAACGTTATTTTACAGAGGGAGGATGGGGAGGGGGAGAGAGGGGCAGAGGGGGGGCAGAGGAAAGAGAGAGAAAGAGAGAGAGAGAGAGAGAGAGAGAGAGGGAGGGAGAGAGAGAGAGACAAAGAAAAAGAGGGATATGAATTTATATCGCAAACATAACTTCTACTTGTAGAAAGTTCTCCTTTATAATATAAAGAAATCAATTTACCTTGGCACTAACACTTTCGCAAATATGATTCAGTGATATGAATTTTGTTAAGAATATCATGCACCACATGTCATTAGCAAGTACAAGTTTCAATTTAGTTGAATCGCTCCCATATATTTGCTTTAGACACAACATCATATGATATTGAACATAAAATGTTACAATCAAAATAACGAAATAGGATATCATCTGCAACGTCAATTGCGTCGCGAATAAGTCGTTTATGTTACGAGCTACTCGACAAAGCTCCGAATGAAGATGCCTAGAACGATGTTATATTACGATTATATTAATAAACAAATAGATCTATTATAAAATTATAATACATTTATTAGATTGGAATTTTTATATAGATTTTATATTTTACATGCGCGTGAAGAATTTGTCTTATATTATATTAAAATTCTGATTTGGAGTAAATCAACGACCATTGTGCTTTGTTAATTATAATTCTAAAGATAAAAAAAATTAAAAAAAATTGCCATAAATAAATGCCGTGTGTAAGATTATAACATACTAAACGGCAATACTTATACGTTTGGTCAACGGTACATAACAATCTTTTCTTGTTTTTTACAAAATATTTCCTTCAATATATCTATGTCACTTTAGCATCTATCAATTTACATTACGGTCCATAACACATGCTTGCGATTCTCGTTGCTTTGAACATGGCGAATGATAAAAGACTTTTCCCACTTGCATCTCAGTCCATACTCTTCAGTCCCAGACAGTTGTTCAATATAGTTGTTTATTTTATCCAATCTGGTACCGATATACCTGCAATTTTTTTATTTAAAAAATACTTAAACGAGATATTTTTATGCATGTAATGGAGTAAAAAGCAAATGATTCGTCCATTTTTTTTCTTTTACTCACAATTTTATATATATACGTAATTAATAATCATGAATTTTTTATTTTGCATAATCTATTTAATGACGTTATTATATAAAATAATTTAATTTATTTCTAGAAATAATATTGTTGTAATATAATACTCTTAACTCAAAAAATTTAAGAATTTATATAGATTTTAATTAATTAGATATTGCCAGATTTTAATCATAGCCATTTAATAATAGTCATTTATTATTAAGTAGTTTTAATAAAACAGTAGGTTCTACCATATAATACATTTTACAAACCTTAAAATAAACGCAAACATTATATCTCCGAGAGTGTTGACGTGAAAAGGATACCCCAGAACGAGAGGAATAATCATGGCTTTTATAGTATTGTGCTTTTCTATATTCCAAATAGAATCAGTAGTAGATACTGTGAGAATCACTATAAAGTATATACCTAACGCCCATATTATCGATTTTTTAATTCTACGATATTCCTTAGGCGTTCCAAGTCCTTCCAATGTATCATCCACAAGACCAAGTTTCTTTATACACACGTGGATTTTCTGATAATAACATCGGCATGAAATTATATATAAATCATGAATATCATTCTTGCCAAAATATACAAGAAACACATATGTAACAATGATGCATTTGATAATAAAGCAATAATTTATAATAAGAATCTAGTTAAAACTTTTTATGTCTAACGCAAAATAATTTGAATACAAAATTTCTCAATTAACATTTTCTCTAGATAAAATTTTTCTAGAAATCAATGTTTTAAAAAAATAAAATTGTTTTTGAAGAGATACAAGAGTTTATTCTACGTAAATGCAAACAAATTTTAGCGAAAATTTTTATTAAATTTAACTTTTTTAAATAAATAAAGATAAAGATAACTTCAAAGTGGCAGGTAATATTAACGTCTTTTATAGATATATTATCAGCTACGCTTTAGATATTGAAGCAATGGTGTAACATTTATAAAGAAAAGATATACCTGGTATTTGCGAACGGTGATGGTTACAGATATTATCGTCACAAGAATATTTACATTTATCGTGAAAAAAGACAAAAAGCTATTAAATATACGTTGTGGCGTAAAGACGTATAACATAAAGTGAAACGCACAGCCGTAGAGACTCCACACAATTAATATATAAAAGACACTCAAGCAAAATTTCCAATAATTGAGAGGATATCTGAGAATTCCGAAACCAAGGATAAAAGCGACTGAGGAAAGAGGGCTTAAAGCTCTTTCAATGGTATCAACCATCGCAACTGTTGCAACTTTATATGCTAACTATTGAATCCCCATTTGAGAGTCGCGTAATATGCAGAAGGCACATTCATCACGATGATGAGATAATATTTGATTAGATCAACTCATTATAATGTCATTAATAAATTTCATCATTAAACGATAGCATACATACACGGTATATATGAGGGAGAGTCAATAATTATCCGCACCCTACTTCAATAATTTATTAAAACAACAGTAGAGAACATATAATTAGGTACATCATTTTCATAGTCCTCTGCTTTTCAGTGCACTTGTTCCAGCGTTCCACAAGCTTACATATACCCTTTAAAAAATGTTTTTTATTTCTCTCAGCCACGTATGCACCATTTTTTACACATGTTGGTTGTTGTGGCATGATAATGCATGCCCAAATATTGCTGTCCACACTGTTCAAACGTTACATATCTATTCTATAGATTAGTATAGATTAATAGAAAATAGTTAATCTATATAATATATTTGAATTCTCATCTTACATGTCATTACGTTATACGGATGTGTTCATTTGTATTAGAATAACAACATACGTCGTGACCGTAGCAAGGAACTGAAAAAAATACACTATATACTATATATACACGATATCTTGTTATTTTCATTCTGACAATAGAAATCTTACGATTAAACAATGTAGTTATACATTTCAATTTTTTTAACATATGACAATTACAAACATTATTATTGAGAATAAGTAAATAACATAATCTTATTTAAATATTTAAGTTAAACAAACAGTAAGTAACATACCTTGCCAGTAAGACGATTATTAATTGAAAAGAAATCAGCAGCGGTAAAATTTAATGGATTAAGCACTAGTTGCTGTGCAAATTGATGAATCTGCGAATACAATTTCTTTCTTATTATGTACATAAACAATACATAATATAAATTTATAGATAGGGTAAACTTGGGTAAGATGGCCATACATACAGGAAAGATGGCCAACCTATGTTCTTTCAATCTAGCTCGCCATGAAACATCGAATAAACATGAGTTGGCCATCTTTCCTGTATGGCCATCTTACCCGAGTTTACCTTATATTTGTATATATATTTCCAATTTGTAATTTATATCTTAAATAAATTAATCGCCGTATAAATATTATTTATAAAGTTTTGTGCTCTGCAAAAAAAGATCTAATTTGATTGATGAATTATCAATAATACATTGAATAGATTTACCTCTTCTCTCATATCATTATCGATAGAAGACCCTTCAAAAGATTGTATAATTTCACCGGTTTTATATGCCTGAAATAAACAAATACATATGATACGACTTTGATATAAAATTAGAAATAAATCGCACAATAGATGTGCAGTGCACAACACGTATTTATATATGAAGAATTAAAATTATTATGCATAGATATGTATAAGTATATTTTAAAAGACATTTTGAATATATATTATACAATTTATATACAATAAATAAATTATGTAACATTCTTAACATAAACTTGATATGTTTAACTGTAAATAACTCAATTTTAAATATTGCATATAATTGTATACATTATTCTTATTACAAAAAATAATTTTTATACCTCTGTTGACACGCTTGTACAAAGCCAATTTACTAATGTAATTTTAAATAAATAAATGCATGCCATCACCATCATGGCAATAATCCTTTCGTTGTTGACTATCACGCGTAACTGGCCAAAGAGTGCACAATATACACAGTAAATATTCGTTGTCACTATCGTAAAATGGACTGCCAATTCAAGCAGAAGTTGCAGACAGTAAGCATGATTAATTTGTTGTCCTATTCTTGTAATTTCCAAATGTAAATGTCTTTAATAGAAAAATGTCAATTAGTTAGTAATTACATTTCAGTAATATTAAAATCTTTTAAACACACGATTATTTGAACAAATTACAAAATCCGGGACATATTATGTGTTTGAGTGAGAGGGTGGGTGAGAAAGAAAGAAATATAAAATAAGCTTAATTTTTAACAAGAATAAATATATGTATATATTATATTAAGTATTATAAAAGAATACGTAAGATGAAAAACAGCTATTATTTAAACAATTATATATTAATCATAATTATAAGATCTTTTTGATATTTATATTTGTTATATTATATTAATGGAAACATATTATGATAGAAGCAAGAATTATTATTGATCTTACCTTAGCGTTTGAATGAGATGCATCTTGTCTTTGTTGTTTTCATAGTTTGCCATGACAAATGCAATAGACGTATTATCGTGCCGATTATGAATCTTGAAGACATTTGATTCATTTGCACTATATTGCACTATATTGTTGATTAGAGTATTTGTCTTCTGAAATTTTACTTGAATACATCTGCCACATTTCAATCTTAATGAATACCCAGTACGTAAGTTATAGAGACATGTTATATGTTTGTCCATTACAAGTATTTTAAAAAGATATTATTCTAATATCTTTTTAAAATATCTTAGACAAATATCTTAGACAAATATCTTAGAAATCTTAACAATTGTAATCCTTTGGTCAAGCTTTTCACGAGATGTTGTTATTATTGTTTACTTCTTTAACAAAAATGTTACTTGCCTGATAAACGAGACGAAGGTGAGATCCACTACAGAGTTTATAACAATCGGAAAACACAGGCATATTTCGTGACAAAGGAGAGCCCAGTATCCAATATCGCGATGTGCCCATACTCCATATGTGATGAATATTGTTATCATTCCTGCTATCCAGATAGCCATAAAACAGAGAATATTGGTGAAGGTCTTCTGATACTCTGATTTTATGCCCAGTGCTTCTAAAGTGTTGTCCGCTATACTGTTCCTCTTAATTATGTTATTCATATTCTTCAAGTATCAAAATATATTAATAGATTATTAAATTTGTTTAATATTTATTCAAAGACAGATTTGTTTAATATTTATTCTTTGTGATGTCAAAGAAAAAATCTATACCCGTGTAAATATAAAGTTAATAATTTTGTATACAAGAAAAATGTAAAAAAAGAAAAAAAAATTCTCTGTATATATATGCATACTTTATCAATATTTTGAAATTAACTATTAATGAAATTATATTAATATTATTTCTATAATTCATTAATGTAGTTTTTCCATAACTTTTGTTTGTTATTTCTGCATTAATTTTACGTGATATGTTATTACGTACCTCTGATTTCCACCAGAATAAAATTATAGCCAAGACAGCAACTAAGACGTTAACTCCCACGACAAAATAATATAACATAAATTCTTGAATTAATAGTTGTTGGAAAATGTAAAATTCTTTGTAAAGCATAATGAAATATCCCGTCAACATTGAAATAACGTAGAAAGCACTTAGATAATATCGTGGACGATTTATGGGTATTTCGAAAATACCCATGCAAAATATACAATTGAGCCATATAATAGGCATAACAGCTTGCTTAAAATTTTTCACACCCGACATCATCTCTTGAACCATTCACTGTCAACCTAGATGGACTAATCTAAAAGGTTAACAAATATGTATTTATATTAAATAATGCTATGATTAATATTTTATAAATAAGCTTACGTTATTTATGTTTTTTTTTTATGTACAGTTGAATGCGGTTATTCGTTAAAATGATAAATCATATAAAGAATAAGTCTCAACTAATTGAAATAGGCACTGAGAGTCGTTTTTTAATTGCAAGTGTGACCAAATTATCGAAAAGTGCGGGAATAAAACGTGTTACACGTGTCTATAAAAACTAAATTTGACTTGAACGGAATATTAGTTCTACGTATTATTTTTAATGAACCCTAAAGCCTGTGCTACAGCTGGCGAGCAACTAACAGCTGATAAGCGATCTCGCGTGATGGTATATAATGCATCGCTGTCAGCCTGCGCAGGTCGGTGCAATTTCACTTATTACACGTTTTTTCACGCCGGTAGTGTATATATTGTAAAACATTTTCAATTATTATTTTAATCATAGCTTACTTGACTTTTCCTCAATACTGAGAGGTACGTTTAACTAGCGTTAAATAAATAATTGTAATCTAGCATCATCTCTGTCTCGGCACTTTAAAATATTATTTCTGATAAAATCTATGATTGACATCTTTTGTCCTTGATTGTAAATTAAGTCAAGTACAATACAGAACTTTAATATTACTTTCTGAGCTGTACTCATGGAAATTCTATTGATTGTACGTATATGCTGTACGAATATACATTGAATAACATGATAATGAAAAGTAATACAAATTTACTATGTGCGAAAAGATTGATTGTATTTTTTTACTTTATTATCCAGACAATGTAATATGATTGCTCACCCGTTAAATAGTTCATTGTATCCATTTTCGTAGATTTTGGAATATCCTGTACACGAAAAAATAAAATTTCTGATAGTTTTCAATAAATATTAAAGTATGAAATATAAATAAATTATAATCTCACAATTAATGTATAAAACACAATTAATATATAAAAGGCATCAAGCGAAATCTCCAATAATTGAGAGGATATCTGAAAAAATTCCGAAACCAAGAATAAAAGTGACTAAGACCCAGTTCCACAAATATCGGTTAACTTTTAACCTTAGGTTAACTCACTTTTTGTCTCTAACGCCCCCCTTAGGTTAACTCATTTTTTGTCTCTTTCTGACGTCCCCCTTAGAAAAAGACGAAGAATGAGTAAATCTAAGATTAAAAGTTAAAATCGACGTTTGTGAAACTGGGCCTAAAGAGAGAAGACTTAGAGCTTTCTCTATAGTTTCAACCATCGCAACTGTTGCAACTACATATACTAACTATTGAATCCTAAGTTGAAAGTCACGTAATATGCAGAAGGCACATTCATCACGATGATGAGATAATATTTGATTAGATCAATTCATTATAATGTCGTTAAATCATTAAGCGATAGCATACATATACGTGATTAGGACTTAGGAGAATCAATATTTCTACAAAGTATTAGTAATTTTTATACTGTATTGTAACACATAACGTATATATGTGTAATGTATAACGTATGTATAATGTGTGTGATGTGTATATATGTATGTGTAATATGTATATATGTATAAACAAATTTTCTCTCTAACTTATATTATATTTATAAAAAGTTGATTTCTTATCTAATTAATAATTTACATTACTATGAAACAAATATCATATTATTCGCTAATATATTATTATACCGCTTACCTATATCTATATATACTATTGCAATTTGATTTATTCAAAATAGCATTACAGAAGAAAGTAAAATTATTGGAGAAATAAATTTAACAAAATTTTACTAATTAAGTTTGTATAACGTTAAAAAATGTTTTAATTAAATTAATGTCTAAACACTCTAATACATTTGAAAAATTTTAAATCTTTATAAAATACATGACATTCATAAAGAATAGTAATTTAAGTGAGCTCTTATTTTTTAAACTTCTTTGTAAACTCCTGTTTCTTGGAATAGCAGTATTAATAGAAGATTGTTTATCTTTAATATGTTTGAATTTTCATCTTACATGTCATCTTATGTTATGGGTGTATTTATTTGTATTAGAATAACGACATACGTCGTGACCGTGGCAAAGAACTGAAAAAAATACACTATATGTATGTACGATATCTTTGATATTTTCATTCTAAAAAATCTTGCGATTATATTAAATAATATCCCATACAGTACATTTGTCCAAAAGCGACATAAGCGTCTTTTAGACGTCTTACTAAAAGATGGCTAAAAGACATCGAAAAGACATCTCATGTCTCGATTTTGGACATGGTGCTGTCTGGGATAACTATACACTTTAATTTTTTTAACATATAAAGGAGAATGGAGTAACTGTGAACACGGAATAAATGCGAATACTATTGTAGAGTATATTAGAGTAATTGTGATATTCTTGCACTTCTCGTATTCGTACCACTGAGCGTATATCGGCGGACTATATTGCTGGGTGCGAGAAGTGGGAGAATATCATTACTCTAATATACTACAATAGTAATCATTCGTGTTTATTCCGTGTATTCGCAGTTACCCCACTCTTCCCTAACAATTAAAAACATTATTATTGAGAATAAATAAATAACATAATCTTATTTAAGTAATTAAGTTAAACAAATAAGTAAATAACATACCTTGCCAGTAAGACAATTATTAATTGAAAAAAAACCAGCAGCGGTAAAATTTAATGAATTAAGCACTAGCTGCTGTGTAAATTGATGGATCTGCGAATACATTTGCATTTCTTATTATATACGCAAACACATACTTAAATATATGCATTATTCATGTTATATACATAAACAATACGTTGAATTTATAGACAAAGTTGCAATTTATATCTTAAATAAATTAATCGTCGTGTATAAATAAAAATTAATGTTTTATGTTACGCAGGAAGGGATCTAATTTTGCAGATTGACGTAATTATCGATAATACATGAATAGATTTACCTCTTCTCTCATATCATCATCGATAGAAGACCCTTCAAAAGATTGTATAATTTCGCCAGTTTTACATGCCTGAAATAAACATTAATGCATATAATGTGTTGACATAAAATTAGGATTAAATCGCACAATATATGTGCAATGCATGTCGTATATTCATATATAAAAATGGAAACCGTTATATCCACACATATAAATACTAAAAGACACATTCATAAGTATAATTTATACAATTTATATATACAATCCCTGCTGAAAAACTGTCACAGAATTTTCCAATTTTTTAAGCAAATAAACATGTTTTTCAGAAAGCTTAGACAAAAAAATAATGGAATATTTCAAATTTTTCTTGCCAATACATCTTTGTAAAACTCGAAATATAAATATAAGAAAATTCGCGCCATTTATCAGAAATTTTCATACAAATACTGAAATATGCCGAAAATTCCCATCCAATTATTCCTGAAAATATTTTTGAGAAACTTTACATATTTTGTCAGAATGTTTTATAAATCTAAAAAATCAGAAATTTTTGAAAAATTTCTCAGAAAATATAAGAATTATTTTCACCAGGGATAACTAAATTTTGTAATATTTCTAATTTAAACTTGTTATGTTTAACTGTAAATAACTAATTTTTAAATATTACATATAATTGCATATGTATATTATTTTTATTACCAGAAAATAATGTTTTATACCTCGGTTGATACATTCGTACAAAGCCAATTTATTAACATAATTTTAAATGAATAAATGCATGCCGATAGTGCCATGCCAATAATCTGTTCCTTGTTGACTGTCACGCTTAAATGGCCAGAAAATGCACCATATACACAGTAAGTAGTCGATGTTACTATCGTAAAGTGGACTGCCAATTCGAGCGGAAGTTGCAGACAATAAGCATGATTAATTTTCCGTCCTATTCTCGTAATTTCCAAATGTAAATGTCTTTAATAGAAAAATATTAATTAGTAGTGTTTATTAAAGTAATATTAAAATCTTTTAAATACACGATTATACATATATTAATTATAATTATAGGATAATTATAGGATCTTTCTAATGTTTGGTTGTTATATCATATTAATGGAAATTTTATAATAGAAGCAAGAATTATATACAATATACTATTGATCTTACCTTAGCGTTTGAATGAGATGCATTATCTTCTCTTTGTTGTTTTTATAGTTAGCCATGACAAATGCAATAGACGTATTATCGTGCCGGTTATAAATCTTGAAGGCATTTGATTCATTTGCACAAAGCACTATATCGTTGATTAGAGTATTTGTCTTCTGAAATTTTGCTTGAACACATCTGCCGCATTTCAATCTTAATCAGTACTCAAATGCGTAAACAGAGACATGTTATATGTTTACTTGTCCATTACAAATAATTTAAAGAGATATTATAATTGACAAATATCTTAGAAATCAAAAAAATCGTAATAATTCCAGTTCTTTGGTCAAGCTTTTCACGAGATATTGTTATTGTTTTTACTTTTTTAACAAAAGTATTACTTGCCTGATAAACGAAGCGAGGGTGAGATCCACTACAGAATTTATAACAATCGGAAAACATATGCATATGGTGCAATAAAGGAGAGCCCAGTAATCATCATTGTCGCGATACAGCCATGCTACATGTATGATTATTAATGTTATTGTGCTTACTACCCAGAGAGCCATAAGACAGAGAATATTGCGGAAGGTTTTCTGATATTCCGATTTTATGCCCAATGCTTCTAAAGTGTTGTCCGCTATACTATTCCTCTTAATTATGTTATTCATATTCTTCAAGTATCAAAATGTATTAATAGATTAGTAAATTTGATTAATAATATTTATTCGAAGACACGTCATGTGATGTCAAAAAGAAAAATGTATACTATGTAAATATATAGTTAACAATTCTGTATACATAAAAAAAATATTAAAAAGAGAAAAGAAAAAAATTCTCTGTATACATACTTTATATGTATATATATTTTAAAATTAGATAAATATTAATGTTTTTGCAATTTATTAATGTAATCTTTCTACCACTTTTGTTTACCAATTCTGCACTAATTCTACGTAAAATGTTATTACGTACCTCTGTTTTCGACCAGAATAGAATTATGGCCAAGACGGCAGCTAAGATGTTTAATGCTATGACAAAATAAAATATCATAAGTTCTCGAATGAGAATTTTTTGGAAAATGTGAATTATCTTGTAAACCACAACGAAATATCCCGTCAACATTGAGATGACGTAGAAAGCACTTAGATAATATCGTGGACGATTTATGGGTATTTCGAATATACCCATGCAACATATACAATTGAGCCATGTAATAGGCATAACCGCTTGCTTCAAATTTTTCACACCCGACATCATCTTGAACCATTCACTGTCAACCTAGATGGACTAATCTATTTGATTAACAAGTACATATTTATATTAAATGATGTTACGATTAATATTTTATATAAATAAGCTTACGTTATGTTTTTTTAAATTTTAGTGCAGTTGAACGCGATTTCTTCGTTGAAACGATAAATCGTATAAACGTATAAATCGTATAAATAGATCTTAGTTATCCGAAATAGGCACTGACAGTCGCTGTTTAATTGCGAGACTGACCGAATTTTCATACAGTGTGGAAAGAGAACGCGTTACACTTGTCTGACTTGTCTGTAAGGACTAAATTGTGACCTGGACGGGATACTATATAGTCCCGTGTGTTATTTTTATTGAACCCTACAGCTGATGAGCAACTAATATTGCTGATAAGCACGATCTCGCGTGCTAGAGGGATACATCACCGCCAGTCTGCGTAGGTCATACACTTTTACTTATTACACGTGTTTCACGCCCCTAGTGTATATTTTACAACACTTTACTTATTAACTGTAGCTTGCCTGACTTTTCCGCTACTGAAAAACATGTTTAACCAGCAGTAAAAATAATTAGACTCTAGGATCATCTCAGTCTTGACATTTCATAATATTATTTCTGATAATATCTATGATATTTCTGTTGTACATGTTTTATCCTTGATTTTAATTAAGTGAAGTACAAATGTAGAACTTTAATATTACTTTTTGAGCTGTACGCATAAAAATTCTATTGATTGTATGTGCACGCTGCACAAATATAAGTTGAATAACATAATAACGAAAAGCAATATAAATTGGCTACGTGCAAAAAGATTGATTGTATTCTTTACTTTATTATCTAGAAAATATAATTGATCGTTGTTTGTATAAAAAAAAAGTTATACATATATTCGTATAATGTATTTCTGTTTAATTAATTTAAATGATTAAGTATCATGTTGTGTTTCACAAAGGAAAGGGATCTTATCTGAGGACGTACTTTTAGCTTAAACATAGTGAGAACTTTAATGAAATTGCATTACGCAAATAAACACGATATGTTTGTATATTATCGTAGATATCATCTGAAACTGGATGATTATGGCTTTTATCTTAATTGAGAATTACGTTGAAAGTCTATACAACTGTACGATATGATATGATATGATACAGAAAAAATAATATTAATAATGGAATTTTCACGTTTTGCAGTAAAAAAAAACTGTTTTCTATTAATTGTGTTCTTTTATATAATTGTTTTAATCTCTAACACTAATCGACCGATCAGCTGATCAACTAATTGAATGATACAAATGTATATGTGTGGCGATCGTGACGCAGAGAAATGTGGTTTAATGAGCTGAAAAGGTCTGAGTTTATAAATCCGACCAATAAGCGTCAGTTTTTGTTCGATCGCGACACTCTCGGATGAAGGTATCTTGTCATGTGAATCTCTTTACTTTATATTTAAAGAGGAAACCGGTCCTTCAGGTTGGGAATTGGGCAGTGAAAGTTGAGCTGACAATTAACAGCTACTCCCAGAAACTTGTTTCGTAACGTACAGTTACGAGAACTTCAGGGAGATTAAGGCCCACATTGAGCACTGTAGTGCCGAGAAAAAAAAAGAGGAAGACAAATATATATGTATATACATATGTATAGAAAAAAGTCCCCTATTATGAGATATTAGGCTCCTAATATGCGATAGCGAGGTTTCTGCTAAACTAGTAGGTTCTATCTGTTGGTTTTATCATTCACTTATTGCCCTTAGAGTAAAACCTATTTAATTGAAAATTCATTATTCGATCGTGCGTGCACTCGCCTACTACAATTTTTAATTCTGCACATAAACTTTCGGCAATCACGCAAAATAAATGTGGTATCTCATAATAGGGGACTTTCCTCTCTATATATAGTATACTTTTTTATATTATCAAAAATTTCTAATTACCATGTAATTATCAAAAAAATGTTCTTATTGTGAAGTAATTATTAGTACCAATTTTTAAAACGCTCCACAACGCGTTTCCATTGGGTCAGCGCATATTGATAAGATAATCGCGATTCTTCGTTTGGCTTGAATATCCTGTCGGTTTGACGAAGTTCTAACAATTCTTCTCTATTCTTCCATAATCCTGAAATTAAATAGTGCATTATTCCATGTTCACGGATTCTGGAATATTCTGTATATGAAAAAATTAGATTTCTAATAGTTTTTAAATTATAAAATGTAAAATATAAACAAACTATAATAAATAAGAGTTTTTTGTACCACATTGTAAACCAGCCAAGAAAGCTACACCTAAGATGGACATCTCGACAGACACCGGACGTTCTACTTCCAACCCCGTCGAATCAGCTAACGATTGCATAACAAAATCATTTTTGGAAACTCCACCGTCAATCCTAAAAAATAACGAAATATTAATATGAACCAATACAATGTTATATATGTATGTACAAATGTGATTATTGTGCGTAAAAAATAACAGAAATCAGAAATTGATAGTAGAACCAAAAGCATTTCTTTCTCTTTCATAATATTATAATAAATTTTTTATAATTATTAACTGTGTAGATCACGAAATATGGATTTTTAAGCATATTATAATATTATCGTATAATTCTTATTACTTTATTCTTTGATACGTGAAAGAAGTTTCCTTGCATAAACATTCGTGAAGTAGCTGTATCCTAAAAACAAGACTTTCCAGTAAAGATCGAATAATATGCTCTTTCCTTGTGGTGGGCTTCAATCCAAAGAAACCAGTTGCGGCTGTATAATCATTTATAGGTGCCTGAAACAATAAGTGACGCGTAGTATAGTGAGACATTTTTCGGATGCATTATCAATTTTTATTTTAATTTTGTTTTTTAGTACCCACATCCTTCAATGTTCTTTTTTTCTGAATCTTATATAGTAAATACAAAGAATATTTCTTGAATGTTTAGTTTAAAGAAAAGTGGAAATAATTTTTATATTTTGCATATATTTTATTATTAAAAAGTAGAGTACATATAATTTCTTGTATCTTTTATTTTTATAGACATAATAAAGCTAAGAAAGTTTTAGAATAATTTTCTTAATTTGATTATAAAAACGTTTATCTCCTTGTGTTAAAGAAATAATTTTATAATATTTTTATATATAAATTGATACAAAAAATGTAATTTTTACTGTAACAAAACATACTTGCAATCCGCTGAATGCCGGAACGAAATATACTCCATCGGTGTCATTGACTGAGTTTGCTGCATCGGATGTTTCCGAAATATTGTCTATAAGTCCTGTAACAATCATAGTTAAAAATCAATACTAATAATCAATAATAATCATGTATAGAGTTTCTCCTAAAAAAAAATATTATTTTTAGCTTTAAAAAGTTATAGATATGTACGTTATATGGAATAAGCATTCATATAAATTACATTATGTTATATAATAATAGTATTTTTGTACATGAGATATTTTACTCTGGCCTATAAATAAATTTATAAATTTGATATGCGTATAATATTATATGATATTATAGATTTTATAATAATCACGAAGAACTAATAAATTACCTATTGATTTAGTCCATTCTATTAATATACCAGTGTCGCTTGAAGATCCTTCTGCAATATATATTAATTCTTTGCCGATTCGCCATCCGACGACTGGATAAAGTCCTATAAATAATTTTTCAATTTGTTTTATTATATATTTAAAACTATAGTAAATACATTGTTCTTGTAATATAAATTTGAAGGACTACCAGCAACGGATGCGTGAGGTTGTTGTCCTGTGTTAACATTCACGAAAGTGCCAGTTCCCATAGTAATCTTGAGATCGCCGGGCTTAAAACATCCTGAACCAAATAAAGATGCTGCTTGGTCGGCCATCTAATTTTACCAAGATATTATTAGGATTAAAGAACTTATTAACTTTGAAATTGACTCACGAGTATATAGTGTATACTCAAAATTAACTTTGATAAACAATTGTTGTATGTATTGATCATTAAATTAAACAAAGATTTGGATTACTTACGGAGCAACAAATTGGAATTTCAACTCCGAATATGTTTTCGGGCGTAACTCCGAAATTTCCTGCTGTATCAACCACTTCTGGAAAAATACTTCGTGGCAGTTTTAAAAGGTTTAACGCCCAGTCGGCCCATTCCATTGTAAATGGGTCGAAAATGCCAGTAGCTGAAGCACTTGAAACATCCATTATATGCCTTCCTGTAATAAACCAACTGTTAATCAGCTGTAATATGAGCGATAACGGATTAACATTATTATTGTTATTTTTATTTTAAGAAAATATAATGTTACATATGAAGTTTAAATCTTTATACACTGAGAAAAAAGTTTTTAACTTGACTAAATATTTTCAACTAATTATTATTTTTTGTAATTGAAATATTTAAGTATTTGAGTCAAATTACGTCATGCTAAATTTAAAATATGTCGTATTTAATTTAAATACATAAATATTTTAATATTATTATTTTAATATTAATATTTTACATAAATATTATTGAAAAAATAATAATTAATTGAAAATATTTAGTCAAATTAACAACTTTTCTTTCTCAGTGTAAAAGAAATATTAGTTACAACTTTTATGAGAGATAGATTGTGTGTGTGTGTGTGTGTGTGTGAGAATTTTAGGGTACTACATTAAATCTAAAAGCGAAACGTAAAATATTGTTATACCTGTTAATTTATATAAGAGCCAGCAATCCACACCTCCGAACGCCACCTCTTCATTGTACGCAGCTTCTCGGAGATTCGGTATATTCTGGAGAGCCCACACTAATTTTAAAGTAACCTATAATGAATCAAAGCTAAGTAAATTAAGATCCCAAACTAGCAATAATTATTCGTAAAAGCTTGAAAAAAATCTAAAAATTTTGTTGCAAAATTATGCTATTAATAGTCTAAATTTGATAAAATACGACGATTTAACATGATCGAGATCAAGAACAATCAAGACAAAGTATTGACTGGTAAAGCATTTCAACCTGCATGTTCATAAATTTCAGCACGCTGCCAGCCAGAAATCGTTTTTTTCTTGTAAATGTGTACAAGATACTCGCGCCCATTCTTAAACCTTTCATCGTTATTGATCGGTTCCATTCCTCGACTAAGGTGGCTGCACGTTGATCCTTCCATGTTATAAACCTGAAACAACAATCGTAATCTTAATCATGAAATTTTGTTCAAACCGAAATATCTTCATCGAAAACTCTGTTATTGTGTTTTTTGTGGTATTCTTACTTGTGATAGTATTTTCCACTTTTTATGTTCCAAGTAATAAAACTAGCGCGTTGCGATGAAATTCCAACGCAAGCAATATCCTTCGGGTCGATCCCGCCATCTGCAATCATAAATAAAGTATTGATCTACGTAATCAACGCTATGAACGAAAAATAAGTTCCGAGATAACATAGAAAACAAACTAAATATATAAAGGATATATCAGTCGATCGGGTACGGTGGTATTCGAAGCTCTAAGGCTATCTCTATTTCTTCTTCATATCTTTTTTTTTACATTTCTCTTTGTGAACAAGGATGATAAACCAAATATGACATAGCTAAATATTTGGAATATGAGATACCCTCAGAAAGATACATGAATTCTTACTTAAGAAAGAAAAAGAAAAAGCACTCTGTTAGTAGGTTAGGTCATATCGATATGTAAAGTAAAGATTTTTGTTTGATTAAAAGAGATATGCGACTTGAGTGAGGATGAAAAAATCTGAAAATATAAATTTAAATGAAACAAAATTATATATGAATAACAAGCATTTATTATTTCTTACTTTTGATGCATCCGATTGGCGTCATCTCGGTTTACGGTGAACATATCTAGATAACAGATCGAAATACAGAAATGAGGTTTGCCACACTTTCGACGGGTAGCCAAAGATTCAACTCAGCCAACGCTGATCTTACTCGAAGAATGAAAATTCATCAGTCTTATTTATTACTCTTATTCGTGAATTAATTAGTGAGCAGAAAAAAATTTAAGATGCTGCTTTTTATTTCCCAATTTATATAATTAATTGATTATTAGATCAATCGCGGCTGAAATTGAAGCTTCATGTGTCTACTGAAAATGCGTGAAACCAAACTTTTCTGCGTTCATCCATTCCAGATTATGAATCGTGGAGTTCGAGAAGATCCGTGCATCTCTCAAAAAACAATTGATACATTTTAAATTTTTATGTATGTACACCTGTTTTCGTTCGTCACATCCTATTAGAAGGAGAAACAGATGTCGCAGGACAGATATGTGCACATGATATTTTGTTTATTACTATTAAGAAATGATTAAGAAAGAGTTTATTAAATTAACAGTCCGCATCAAAAGATGATGCTATTGGTAACTTACGGTCTAACGTATCCTTGATTACTTTTATTATAATTCCCCATAGTTGATCGGGATCTATCTCCACGAAGCCAGGCTCTGGATAGATCAGATTTATCTAAATTTGAAAAAGTAAAGTTTTATTTGTATGTATTTTTATTTTATTATTTGTTTCATAATAACTTTGAAGTTCCAGCTTAACATTTGTTTTTACGTTCTTTTGAAGGAAAATATGAAGAAAAAGTTTTAAATTAAATATTTTAATTATTAACTCTTGGATTATAAATATTCTATTATTTTATAAAATAATGAAGCATTTCGTAAGGAGTTTGAGAAAGAAGATAATAAAAAAAAGGTGGACTATCAATCTACTTAGAAAACAAAATTGATTTTTAAAATGCATTATCGATTTTTAAATGCATTATAAATATAAACGAAAAATTATTGCAAATAATATAAATACAAAATAATAATAAATACGAAATGTTAGTAATAAGAAGACTTAACAAATATGTTGATGCGAACAGTTTCAATGAGAATTGATTCTACTTTTCTCTAGGTTTTATAAATATTGAATATATAACATTATATCGAATATAATATAATATTATAATTCTTTATGAGCCAAAGTATATATATTGCCACAGAATTATTTTTATAATGTGTGTGTGCAATTGCTTAATATTATTTACGCGTGCAGATTGCTGAAAATTATCTTTTTTTTATTTTTTAATAATAATGTTTATTTGCAAATTGCTATATTAGCTGCTCGAATAATTATGATTATACATAGATTCTGGAAAATTCCGCAATTGTGAAATAGAAAGTGTTCTCAGTGGTAATGGCCTTCATACTACTACTCTGAGATGTTCTATAGTATAGTTCTGTTATATCTGACTTTATTAATCCTTGCAGATCGAAGAAACACCTTTACACTGCAGTAATAACTGCATGAATTGTATGACCTTGAAAGCACTTTAATTTTCCTTTCGCTTCTTTCTGTACCTACAGTGTTGGATAATACTTTGTGCGCTTCTCGAGGGAAACTGTAATCTGTTTACTTTAAAAAGAATATATCTTTTCTGTGGCGGTACATGTGCATCTTTCATAAATCTATTTATACTTGGCATAGAATGTTATCATGTTTCAAGGTAATTCAGAGATAAATAGCAAGACTGTACCGCTTGGAATTACAGAGATAATATTCTTTTTCTGTTTCGAACAGGAAATAAATTCTGTTCGGGTAATGAATAAGTATTACGTCATTGCACAGATATTCATTACAAATTCATCGAAAAAGACATCGTTATTGCTCCGCAGTTAAAAAAAAAGTTGCTATTCATTTATCACGCGACGTATGCAAAACGTCGTGCATAACAACGTACAAAAACCGAGATTAAAATTAAGAGAGATAAAAATAACCAACTACATTTATTCATTTCTTATTTCGCAAATTACAGAAAAGCATAAAATTAAATATGTCATGTTAGTATTAATTTCAATTTATTATAATTTTATTTCAGCGCATTTTATTAGAACAATAAAATAGTCTTTTACTAACTTTCTAATAATGTGAAATACAACATTTTACGGAAATATATTTTATCAGAGAATAACGGTGAGAGAAAGAGAAAGAGAGAACAACAAATCTATAATAATGATATCAGATATATTGGTAATATCGAATTTTTTCAGTGATATCTTCTGGATCTTTTTTTCTTATCTTTCTTAATCTCTCGTAGGATTAAAAAATTGTATACATTACTATAATTAGCTTCAATTTTATTCACCATACGAAATATTTAAATTACATACTCAAATACAAATACAATTACAAATTCCAATTCCATTATCATCCGAGTTTTTTATATAAGGAATTAATCGCAACAAACCTTTTCCGTCGAAGAAGCTACCGTGATCGCCTTCTCATTCAGGATGTGAAAACGCACCGTAGTGGTGCCAACATCGAGTGCCGCGACGTATCTCATGATAATGTTCCTTTTCAGCAGATTCAAAAATTCCACTTTGATTTAAGACGAATGTTTTATCCACGTATTCACGCATTCACACTCAATCCGGTTGTGATCTTGAACTGTTGGATCGCGACGCCTAGTACCGACTGGTATCGATTAATATTCTCTATGGAGCTCTTACCTCGAATGTCATACAACAACAAGAAGGAGAACGTTATACACTCAATGAGAAAAAAAAGATTAATGAGTCGCCAGCAGCAATCAACTAGAATCGAAGTACACGTTAAAGCACGTTCGCTTATCGTGACTCGACCGCGTTTTCACACATGGCTTGGTAGGAAGTTTTATCGGGACTATATGCTGCGTCATATAATGAAGCAATGAACTCCCGGCTTGTTTCTCGCCGGCAGCATGGAACGAGTAGGGCACGTTGCAGATTATTGGAACGAGTGTACCGCGTCGGGTCTTCTAGATTATGGCTGAAACACGCTGCTTAGGCCTGTTCTACAACGCGTCGTATGTCGCTGTCGAGTGTCGGAACGCAGCCGATGGTCCAATGAGAGAATTTCTTTTTCGAAAACGAATTCTCCTCATTGAACCATACGTTCCGACAACTGATTGTATTAGAACAGGATACGTATTGTGGAACTTTTCGGAATAGATTCCGATGGGAATTGTTTCCGAAAAATTTCATAATACGTGCCCAGGCCTATCGCTAAAGTCGCTTCATTCATTTTCCGTCACGCGAATTTAATCGATGATCGGACTATCAAAGGTCACAGTTACTGCGGCTATAGCGTTCACTATATGGTCGCGATCAATGGGTCTGTTTTCTATTGCTGAACTGGCTGCGCTAGTTCAGAGTTTATCTTTTTTACTCCACATTGGAAGGAAAAAGATTAACTCTGAACTAGTGCAGCCAGTTCAGCAATAGAAAACAAACCCATTGTATCACTAGAAGAATTCTGTAATTCCAGAACATTTGAAAACATTTCTTCTAAAAACTTTATTTTATAATATTCTTACAACGTAATAATGATTTTATACTGATCAATCTGAAATTTAGGAAGCATAATCATCATCTAGTTATGGACTGGTTAACCTTTTTGGATACGATGCAATCTTCGTTTTTAGTTTTTTTATTAAGCAATAAAATCTCATTCTAAAATTAATTTCCAATTCAAGATTAATTTATCTTTAAAGATATAAGCTTTAAAGACGAATGCTAAAAACTTGCAAATTAAATCAAATTAAATATCAAGGGAAATATGAGAACCTGTGATATTTTATACAGTGGCAGCTGTTACGTTTTAAAAATAATGTCTACAGTGATCAGTTTAATTCACCGTTTGATTACTTAATCTTTAATTGTCACATGTCCATTATTCCGAGAAATACGAGATGACATTACATGAAATGATATTATTATATGTTACGAGCACGCTATCAAGAGACACGGCAGTGTCTCGCGCCAATATAATTGACATGACAAGTTTACTTCTTGTGTGAGCGAAATTGAAGAAAATTTGAAGATTGTATCTGTTTTTTAATAAGGCGCTTTTGATTAATATAAAAAAACGTTATCTTCATTATTTTTTTATCATATACTGTACATGTATTAAAACCAGTATATATTAAGATAACGAAGGCATTATACTTTATATTTAATAGATGATAAAATAATGAAATAGATAATTATTATCAAGCGACGTGATAGCGTCACAAAATCAAGTATAAATAAATAGAGCAACCATGTGACTACGTCATAGCATAAACATCGAGACGTTACTTTAAGCTTATTATTCTTTATGTGAATGTCAAAGTTTTCAAATAAAATATATTAAGTCTTGTATCCACGATGCTAGAAATCGGTCTAAGATTTTGGACGGAGAAGAATCAATCACATTTGAACAATTCGGCTAATTGACCAATGTGATTGATCAATTCTTTCTCTGTCCAAGATCTCGGATTTCTAGTATGGATCTAAACTTGCATTCAAAAATCTAAAGGCACTTTTCTTATATAATGTCAACGTAAGCTTTCAATTACGATCAGTGCGAGTAAAATCAGTGTAATGAATTTCGAGATCTCAAGATCTATTACGCAAAAGTAACATTTCTTCAGATTTCAGTCATACGTATGCACATATTTATGATTTTGTCCTTCAAGGGACTTTTACAATATATCTACATACAATATTATTTAAGTTATACAATGTAAGTGAATACTGATACGTATACACGAATAATAATTTCTGATGTTGCAGATGAGACTAACCGGCAGAGAGGAAGAGAGGGCAAGGAAAAAGGAAAAGAGGAAGAGAGAAGAGGAAAAAAGAGGGAGAGGGAGGTAAAGAGAGAGAGAGAGAGAAAACGAGAGAACGAGAGAGCGAGCGAGAGAGTACGCATGCATACACACACACACACACACACACACACACACACACACACACACACAGAGCTCGCGTTTACTCACGCTCAAATAAACATACAAATTGATAGAGCATTCAGAAGACGAATTGATTATCAAGCAATAAAATGTGCTGCTGGTCGTGGTACATCGTTTGTTTTAATTAAAATCAAAACAAATGAGATGGAATCAAAGATAAAAGATTATATACTAAATACTTGTATAAACTGATTAATGCAATCTTTCATAATGGGGAAAATATATAACTAATGGATATTGTTCAAATGTAGTAAGTATTCTAAAAACACAGAATGAGTATTAATGATTTTTAGAAGTGAAGAAATGCAATTAGCCACAAAATGTTAGGAATTAAAATACTAAAAATATTGAAATAGTTTTTTTATTTTTATTAAAAAATTAATATTTTATAAAAAAAACTTATAAAAATGAAAAACGTATGCTAAGTATATAAAAAAATATTTAAAAGTGTATAATATATGTCTTTAAATAAAAAATTAATTGCTTAAAAATGTATATGAAATCAATCTTATTAGTCAAGTATTAAGCAAACTTAACAAAAAATTTATGAAGATATTACATATATGTATGTATAATCAGTAGAGTTTTATTTTCTCTGTAATTTTATTTTGATTTCAAATTTTACTCGAAATTTCTGAGTTGTAGAAATTTAAAATCACAGCAAAAGCATAAAAACTTAGCATGCCTGAATCGCATTTCGATATATATCTATGCTTACATTTTTACAAACATGTTTACTGATAATGAGTGATAATTGGTAAGCGATTAATTTACGGTTTCCTTGCTTTAATCATAAAAATTTGGATGTAAAGCCAAATATTTGTGCGATTTGCAAAAATTCTAGTTGTTTTATAAAGACTTCAAAAGACCCCTTGCTGTGTTTTCAAAAAAATTTAGACAATTAACACTCAAAGCAATAAAAGTAAAAATTAAAAACTTTAAAATATCTTTTAATTTTTGTTTGAAAATGTTTATCTAAAAATTTAAAAATATATTGTCCATGTGCAATTCCATTATTTCATTTTATTTACGAACTATTGTAGGTATCGAATGTGTCGTAATTTTGTACGCTTCTATTTTCTGCCGTTGCATCATGATTAGGTATCCGTCATGATATAAAAATACAAGGTATATCAATATCATCAGGATGCGCAGTAGCCGACCAATGACATTTGGATCCAAATGCTATGTATGTAATGTTTTGCGGATGTGTGTGTGTGTGTATATTTGGACCCAAATTTCATTGTGGTTGCCGTCGCGTCAACATGCGCAATGATATTGATATACCTGTCTTCTTAACATGGTACCCGTTGCGTTATGCATCATAATTAGGTTTGCGTGTAATTAATTGCAAGTGTCGCACAAAGTATGACATAACCGCGTGATCGTTGTATTCTAGTAATTATAACTCGTCAATAATCACGCTTAATTTTAACCAACAATTTACTTGTTTTAACGAACTTAACCAACAGATGTTGCTCGAATGCCACGAAGAAATAGCAATAAAGAAGCAAATAAGAAAAGAGAGAAGGAAAAGACTACAGAGTTCTCGTTATTCTTTTTGGATTATATTATTGGATTGGATTGATATTATTATAGAGTCGATAACAAGAGAGATCGTAGGAAATTATGCGGAAGAAGAATAACAGAGGCATTGCGTAATGAAATGGGAGACATAAATAATGAGACAAAGGGTAACAAGGGTCAGAGTGGTACGAAGGAAGCTAATAGGGGTTAAGTTTAGCAACGAGGAAGCGAATAATGGAGACCGATGATAATGATGTACAGGATATGATACATACATACATGTCATATGAAATGCATACAGATCAATACCACGGGTTTCTACGTAAATAAATCTTTCTAATTTACCGTAATAAAAATTAACATTTTAAATAAAATGTAATTAAAAAAGCAAGTTGAAATTAATGATAAAATGTATATATTCATATTTATAAAAAGATAAATACCGGCTGCGAAAAAATTTATCTAAGGCTAAAAATTTGGTGCAAAATTGATTATTGGTAAAAATAGCTGTAATACGAGATGCGTCCAGAAAGAAAGCTTAGATTGGCTGTAAATAAAAATTTTTATTTTATATCAAAGCAATTTAAAACAATTTGGATCCTTATTTGCATATTTTAACGTTTCTCTTTTTCAAAATTTGGAGACTTTATGATATGAGAATTTTGATCATTATTATCTTGTTCCGTAACGTATAAATATTTTTGCTGATTATTATCGTAATGTGTTTTGCTGCAGTATACATCATCAAATATACAAATCACAGTCGTAAGTATTGCCATACCAGCAAAGATTATCCACATAATCAGCTCTAACGTCACCTGCAAAAAAATATAAGTTTAAAATTAATTTAAAAAATATATATGTAATATAATATATATAAATAATAAACAGATTATAAAGAAAATTTTTTTAATCAGAAAATTGTTGTTAAATGTTTGACTTTTTAATATCCAAAATATTAAATAATTATCAAACCTTACTTCAACGACTGTCCTTACGATTGTTATTATATATGGTCTTTCAGAAATCCATTCCCAAACCATGAATGGTAATAACACGAGAAACAATAATGAGTCGAGTACATGTATGACAATTATGGAAACAATTTTGTTTAGTTCGAACACAGTCCATACTTTTTTATACATGCTGATATGTGATATGCAGACAAAATGTATAAGTTAGTTGTATCTTAAATATATGTATATATATTTACAATACATTCTTAATATTTAAGTTCTTAATATATCATAACGAGTCTGATTACAACTTAATGTTTAATAAATATAAGAGATATATTTATATTCTCGCGTTATATGTACATGTAAAAATACGAGGAAAAGTTAATACATAAATTAAACACATAGTCAACAAATTGAATGTTCTACTTACTTGGTTTCTTAATTTCACATTTCTTAAGAAAATTATTTTTTACGTATTGTATTTTTATGCTGCGTTTGCTTTTTATGTTTATACAAATAGATTTTGAAATCTAACCTGTATCATTAAATGATGATCAAAACATTAGAATTACTTTAAAGCATTTTGCAAGACAGTCTTTTTTTAAAATAACATGATTAATTGTTATCTATTATAAATTTAGAGAATATTATCAAGTGTATTATGAAAAGAAAATTATAACACGTGCGATTTATATATCCATTCAGTACACAGCTGTCAATTAACAAATTTGTCATCAATGGTTAAACACCAGAATTTACAACTTCACACGACTCTAATTTGTATTAATCGATCTTTTAAGCACGTTTATATAACCTGTCTTCACCCTAATTAAATAAAACATTTATTTGACTAGATATCACAATCACAGACGCGCGCGCTATTTAGCTTTAATATTATACTGTTACTATTACACTATACTATTACACCCCTTAAATCCTTTATACATATATATAAATTAAAATAAAAAATTTTTAATTTAAAGTTTAAAATTTTAAATATCCTCTGATATATCAGACCTTGTTTTTATTACATCCGATAAAAACAGATCAAATTATAGAGGCCCACCACCACCCCCGCCGATTCCGATCGGCGGTCCTCTTTTATTTACAATACATTTTTTTACATTTTTATTATTTATTTTATTTCTCCTACAATTTATTTTTCAACATTATATAATATATACAACATTATAAAAGAGTTACATTATAAAATTGAAAATATAACGTACAATAAAATTATTTACAATATTTCTTTTTGACATAAAATTACATATGCAACATTCAGTATGCGTACAATAACACAAAATTTTCACGATTAAAATATGTGATTATTAACATTTCTTATTAATTATTGAATTACAATTTCAAAATTTATTTTATTTTATTTTATTTATGTGAGCAACACTAGGATCAAAAAGATCCTAGTGTTCTGACTAAATGCGTTCAACTGATTACTATTTTTTAAATTAAAATATTTAAATATTTAAATTAAATATATGACATACTAAATCTAACATTAAATTTAATTTGATTTAAATATTTGAATACTTCAATTTAAAAATACTTATAAGTTGAATGCATTTAGTCAAGTTAGTATGCAGATCTAGTATGCAGTGTGCCTATCCGTATTCCGATGTATTATAGTCGTACCATTTCCCTACCTACCCGTATTACAATCTAATATAAATCTAATACCGCAACGCGATTTATAAGGGACCTGATTGGGGGTTTTAACACGCGCGCGATTGTGTGGGATTTAATTGGGATTTTTCCAACCTCACTTGTATGCGAGGACATATAAAGAAAGTAGCCCTCCTTTGGGTAATTTAACAGATATATCGAATCATTTTGTACACACATAAAACTAATCATTCTACAGCCAAGGAAAGCACTTATTTATTTTATATTATTTCTTTTAAGTAAGTTTTTTTACAACAAATAGTATTTTCTTACTAATGGTTTTCAAATATCTTGACACAAGTCTTTGAAAATCAGAATATTGTTTTGAGTAAATGTAATACTTACAATGACTTTATGGTAGATTTACGGATTAAGTATTTGATAAGATTAAAGTATCCGCAAATCTACCATAAAGTCATTGTAAGTATTACATTCACTAAAAAACAATATTCTAGATTTTTAAAGACTTGTGTCAAGATATTTGAAATTATTAGTAAGAAAATATTATTTGTTGTAAAAAAACTAACTTAAAAGAAATAAAATAAAATAAGTAAGTGTTTTCCTTGGCTGTAGAATGATTATTTTTCTCTGTGTATGTTACCTTATGTATTGTGGTCAATTGTGGTCAATGTTGACCTTTATCGTAACCAATCTTCTTTCTTCGGGCCAGATCGGACCTACCTTTGTCTCCTGGCCATGTACAATCTGGTCGCATTTCGACCAGGTCAATAGGAAGGAAAAAATACCTTCCATTGTTGGATCAGTATCATGATCAAAAGATAACATTACGTTCGGTTCGGATTATATGCGAGTTGGCGAACATCGATGCCATCGATTGTATCGAAAAATGCACACCGAGAAGTTAATTTACAAAATAATATCAATTCATAAAAATTAACTGTACAACATTGATAAAAAATATTGCTATCACTAGTTCAATTATGTGCGTGAGAATACGGATTGACCATTTCTTTGTGACCTGTTCTCTTAATTTGGAATTGTAATTAACTATATGACAAATTTTACTTCGCGTTATATGAATATTAATCTCAATTATATTCCGCGAAAAATTGAAATTTATAATGTGGATGAAATTAAAAAATTAAATAATGGAAAATTTCTTGATGCAAAAACCGACCGCGAAAATATGAAGAATTACGTGCGTAATTGTGCACGTTTGCTTATGCGGTACACATCTTGAAAATGTATCAAGTAAGATATATAATACAGAATAAATGACGTGAGATCCAAAAAAAACTTCTCGCACAATTGGTATTATAATTAGATATTACAATTAATGAATAATCGCGTTGTTATAATTGAATAATATATGCAAATTTTTATAAACTTTTATATCGATATAAATGTGTCTCGTCATATTTTTCATTTTTTATATCAAAATTATTTTTGATATATTCATATATATTACTTCAAAATAGAATATATAATTGTACTATATGGTCAATTCTAAAGTAATTTAAAAAGTTTCAGCGTTTTTCGACAGAATATTTACAATCTCACGTCATACATATATATTATTTCACTGGCATAAAGCCAATTTCTCAATAATAGTACCTAGATGAATAGGCTACAAAAAATTAAGGTAAAATCGGTGCTTTGTTAAAATAAATTTTAGTAATTAATAACCATTATCGCGCTTTTTATAAAATAAATTGCATATTAAAATTGAAATATTTCTTACCCTTTTTATTCATTATATATCTATATATAGTTTTTTTTGCATCGATTTATATAATATTTAATCTTGGATAAATATGGAAAAGAATAGATGGGTATAAATAACACATCCTAACTAATTAATAATTTTTCCCTATCTACAAAGATATTTTTTTTTTATAACACTTAACACGACAAAAATATTACTTTTATACACTATTTTATTTTTATCTTTTTTGTTCAAAAAAAATATAAAAATAATTTTATTAAAAAATCTAAATAAAAAATGTATATTTTTAAAATTATTACTTTAGTTATAAATAGAATTAATTTACGTAACAAAAATTTCGAAAATTTAATTTATCATGTATTTTACTTATTAAAATTTACGAAATAAAATTCTGATTCAATAACATATTTTGTTATATATTTTATCCAACATTTAAAATTTTATTTAAAAATTATTTACATAGAACGCGACGGTTCGTCAACATAATTGAATAAACGATAATACAAGTTTTTTACGAGCTCGGTGTGTGCGAAGTGTGCGAGCATATTTCCTCAAGCACAATCGCAAAAATACATCAATAAACAAACAGGTGACACCAAGATTAAATATTTGCCTTGCCATAATTAGTTTTAGCCCATCCATTTTAAGGCAACGAATCTACGAGATGTAATAAATTTATACTATAATTTATTGTCATAATTTGGCATTTATCGAGATACATTTGCTCTATATTTATTTAATCGTAGATTCGTTACCTCAATCAAATAAAAAAAAATTCTGACTTACCAACCCGATGCGCAACAGGCGGAGTTACTCAGCCACGTAGCTACGATAATACTGTAACATACAAACATAAGATTCAAATTAAAGAAGCGCTCAAACTAATCAACATTTCAAAAAATAATTCTTACACGTACTTTAATTTGTCTTTCAATAAAATATTTAGCAATACAATTATCTTTACCGAAAAAGATCTTTACAAGAATAAAATTTTAGATAATTTATCTTTCTTTAATTATTTTTAACTTATCAAGATAAAATAATTCAAATTATGAATGGAAAAGAATTATTAATTTTATATGTAGCTAAGAGATGATACTTACCCCAAGGTTGCTCCGCCGATGCCCGATGTCTCTCTCGAACCTCCTCCTCCTCTCAGGACGTCAGGTTTCTCCTCCTCCTCCTCCTCTCACCGCACAGGTTGCACTCGCGAGAAACACTCGCGGATAATAAATTAAAAAATTACAATTGCGCGCGGACTAATTATCAGTAAAAGTCTTTCACGCACGATACTGGTACGACACTCCCGTTTATAGAGCCCATTCGAATGGACTTTGAAAAAGTCCTTTAGTCCGAATACTTATAGCGACACTCCCGAAGCAAACGCGACGAACCGGCTGCGGTTCGTTTGTTTAAGTAAATCGGCGGACGAAAGGGTACGTTAGCTTCCCCGTGTTTAGATTTTTATCCAAGCAGAACGAACAGTTTTGCTTGGGTAAAATCCTCGTACTGGGTACTGGGCCTTCCCACCTCGCCAAGGTCGTACCCATGGGAAGCAAGTGCAGTTCCGTGAAAATTTGAAGAGAATCGCGACGCCGATTGCCCTGATTCGTTCCGCGTTCATCACCGCGTTAACGACGACGAAATGTTCGAAGACGTCGGTATAAACCTGGCGCGACACTACACTACGCGAATCAAGTGAACGCGGCCCGTAAAGACACGCCAGTTGATTAATCAAAAATACAATTAAAATTAAATATCGCACGCACAGTACGGGATCGAGCACGATACATCTCGCGAATGTAAACCCGCATTTAATACCTTGCACAACGAGAAGTCGCGGATCGTTGACTTATACGCGGCACGAAATACACGAAAATAAGAAATATTAACGAACGGGCGTTGCATCACGACGGCATATGCTATCACTCGAATCACTCGATACGATTTTACGTTGTCACTCGGCCCTCTTTTCCCCCTTCGAAGAGAATCGGAGATAGAGATCGCACTACAATTCCGACACAGCGTTCAAAGCACGACACTATTCGAGAGTTCAGGATACATGGCGAGACGAACGATTATCGCCCGCGATGCCCGCGAATGCACAACGAAACTGCAAAAATCACTCACATTTGTCGACTGTCATCGTATCTTCGCCTCGACGTCTCCGTTTCGAGCGAGCGATTCGCACGGCACATTCGTTATTCGTTCCGACAGACACTTGATTACACTCGCGAATTCTTGAGCGCGTCGACGCGGTCGATGTCGATACTTCCCGCAAAACGAGGAGCAGGAGTGCCAATCGCACGAAGCAGCACGTTCCGAAACACACAGCACCCATCACAGCACGGAGCACGGCGCGGGCGACCGGGCACGCGCGGAGCACGGACACTTATTCACAACTCTGTTATGAAATTTATCGGGAGAATAATCGAATGATTTCCGCGGGTGTTCCGGAGCGTCGAAGAAAACAAGCGGCAAGGCCGCACGCCGACTTCGAAGGTACGCTGGTCTCAAGTTCAACGGTCGCGCCTAGTACGTACGCCGTCGTATGGTGTGTCTGGTATGCCGCCGCGCCGGCGGCTCGGAGCGGCGGACCGTGATTGGCCGGATCCTCGACTCGCGAGCCAATCACGCTCGACGTCTCATCCGACTGTGCGGTAATGCTAGGTCTACAATGCGAGTCGTAAAGTCGTGAGTCGTAAGAATTGACCAATCACAGTCGATTATTTTCCTCAAATTCGATTGTGATTGGTCAATTCTTACGACTCACGACTTTACGACTCGCATTGTAGACCTAGCATAACAGTGGCGCGCGCAACGCAACTACTACGGCTACTACGTGACACGTTGAACGACGCGACGGTGCGAGGTGCGAGACGTTGTCGCTCGTGTAATTTCTCTCTCTTGAACGAAAAGATATCCGGTTACGGAGTGTGTTGCAAGCTGAATGTACGCCGAATATTCCGTTCCTCTTGTGTCGAGTGCAACGAGTGGGATGCCGTCGCTGGGTGAAATGAACGCCGAATGCCGTGCTGGACTGGATGCCGCCGCGACGCGCCGGCGCCGCGGCGCGGGCGCCGTACGTATCAACCCTCCCGGCTGCGATTTGACGGATCTCCGTGCAATACACCGTGATCGGTGAGTGAATTATTGTGCATGAGAAATAAATGTTTCGAAGCGCGATACATCCGAATCTTGATAGAATCGTTGTTCCGCCTGGCGCGTGGGATATAAAACCTCGGATATCGCGTCTCCGTTTCGCCTCTCAGTTTCGATTTCTACTCCGCGAATAAGTGAATCGCGCGGGAAGACGCGTCAATGAATAGCTTTGAACCTCTCGTTAAGCACATGAATTAATAATCAATTAAGTGATTGAAGGGAACGATCGCGCTTTGGCGTTCCTCGCTTTGCTGTCACGATCGCGAACGAGAAAGTGAGCTTAATTGCTTCAAAATGCGTATG
This sequence comes from Temnothorax curvispinosus, assembly GCF_003070985.1. NCBI lineage: Eukaryota > Metazoa > Arthropoda > Insecta > Hymenoptera > Formicidae > Temnothorax > Temnothorax curvispinosus. Next base: position 99,429 of record NW_020215619.1, on the reverse strand, counting down.
AACGTCGAGAGTGCGAGTTAACAAGCTCAAATGTGCGTCTACAAATACAATTCCGTTTTTTGTTAAGGCACGTAATTCGTTCGTTCACGTAACTTGTAAATGTTTCAAATTTATTTGCACGTGTGCTTCTTTTATTCCTCATAATCTTTACTTTACAGAAAACGTTAAATTACGTTAAATTGTGTAATTTTTATTTTTAAATTTCTTTGCCCATCGTACGTGATCGCGCATACTATAAAAAAAAACGTTGAACCGTCACCGCCAAGATACTTGAAAATTATAAAACATTCTCTGTTGCTTGCGTTTTGCTTACAAAATTTTCCATAAACGGAGCCTATTGCTTCGTATTTCGTGCTCTTATCTTGCAGATTTATTAGCAAGAAAAAGAAAGAACATTGTCAATTCGATCGCGACGCTAATGGAATTATTGCTACGAAATTTCTGACAGATAATACACTGTACAGTACGTTACAAACTCCTAGTTGATAGAATTTAACATTAACTATAGACACTACAAAGCGCGTGCCATTTATTCTCAACTATTATACATTTTTAATAACATGTATCAAATTTAATGTTTACATTTATTTGACATCACTCATCAAGATAACTTGAATAAAATCAATCAACCTGTCGTTTATGAGTTTTTAAAATATGATTCTCGCGCTGACAGTTACTCTCGCAGTACGAATTGAGCCAAACGAGAGAATCAGTCGCGGAAAAGCGGCTACAATTCAATCTCTTAAGCGGGGGGAGCATAGTCTTTTGCATAATGCATAATGCATAAGCATAAGAAAATAATGGATTCGTCAATTTTCTTATGCAAATGTATATGGACCAATCAATTTTCTTATGCTTATGCATTATGCGTTATGCAAAAGTCTGTGTTTCGGTCTTTATATGCCTTCTTCAAAAATTGGATAATATTTGAAGTTATATAAAAGAGAATTAACTCCGTAAATAAGAAAATGCCTGTGTGATGTACAAAATTTATTTATTTAATAGCGCTCTAAATTCAGCAATAACATTTAATGCGTAAGTCTACAAACACAAATCAGAATATTATTATCTAAAATTAAAATACTTTTTGGCATCGTGCATAAAGAATAAGGTCATGGTTTCAGCCTAATGCATAAATGCAAAATATTACTTGTCAAATTTATCGCTTCAAATATTTAGGCCATATCTTATTACTCTAGTGATGTGCAACAAGCATTACTACATTGATAGTTAAATGTAATTATTTAAGCATAGTCGATGATACAAAGACTCAATAATACATAAAATTAGAAATCTAGATATTTTAAAACAGTTCAAAGATAGAGTAAAATCGAAGTAAAATAAAAATTTTTTTGAAAATAAAAATTTGACTTTAAAATATCAAATATTAATTATCTAAAAAGTTTATAAAAATTCTTTAAGTAAATCTAAAAGAGTGAGATTTTTTAAGACATTTTTAGGACCTTCTTTACGAATTTGTTATCAAGAAATAAGAATTTGCTAAATTTATTAGTCTAAATCTAATTAGTTTAGCTTCTACAGAATGAAGAATATATCGATATTCACGTTCTTTCTCGATAAAATCAGTAAGTTACTTGTCGATGATAACAAGGTTGATGTGTCGCATGCCGGTGATTTCTATGTACTACGTTCCTCGCATGCTTTTGTCGTTCTCTAGCAGCTACTTGTTGTCTGTAGACGAAGAGCGGTCTGAAAACCTTGGCATCTTGTGCCTCCATATCTTCCGCCTCGCTAGCAACCTTCTCTTCGACCTTATTCTCAGATCCCGTACGAACAGACCTTCTTATTCTAACACTTTCGTTTTCTGATCCTAACTTAGCTGATTGACGATCTGTGCTTGACAATGGCAGTCTTTCTATAAAGCCATTAGTCGCCACCTTATTCTTCGGTATTCCATAAGCTTCCACCTACAAAAAATACAGCTTTCAGCATATGTGTTTTGGCTATTACACACATATATATATATATATATATATATATATATATATATATATATATATATATATATATATATATAAAATACATTGTTTCATAAGTTTTTTAAACGTAATTTACTTAATGACTTGAATCGACAATGTAATTGTAATTAATGAAATATAATATGATAGCACAATTATAGAAATTATTAACTTAGATTTCTTTTTAACTATTATTATTTATTAAACTTAACATAACTTTTCAATATAATATGTGTCTTATATTCTGTTATAAATCTATATTTTAAATACTAATGAAATAATAAGATGAAAGATTAAAAAAATTTGAATCTCGTATATGCACACAGAAATATATTATGCTAATTAAAAGACAATATTTACCAATCGACCACTTTTCGAGGTCTCATCAATGTGATCATTTCCAAGTTGCAATCTTTCGATTATACCGTTATCTTGTAGATGTTTTTTCGGAAGACCGTACGCGTGAATGCCCGGTTTATCTTCCTCATCGGAATCCGAATGGATCCCTCGCACTTTACCGTCCAATCCAATTTGATTGTGGATTTGTACCCGCTTGATGTACCTCTCGTCATCTGGAGATTTGCGTGATTGCGTGTAATCTAGTTGATCGATTGATCGATCGGTGGAATTTAATATAACGTTATTTGTGCGCTGTCGAGCTCGCGCGCTGCTCCAATTCAGCGAGACAGCCAACAAAAAGAGCTGAAAACATTAATTAATAGTAATATTTATGTAATTTGCTATTAACTATTTGTGAGAATGTTAATTTTGACAGTGTTCTTATCTTTGAACAGAGATTACAATATTGTACGAGTAAAAATGCCTTTCTATTTTATTTGAAAAAAGAGAACAGATAGAAAGTGATATCAATAAATGTATACATATTTATTATGTTAAGTTAAAAAAGCAATTAGGTCTTTTTAAATTCTCTCGAGGGCATAATCTCTGCCCTCGAGAGAACGACATATAAATGTTATCTTTTGTGGCCTACCGCATGACAGTTTTAATCATGCCTTAATAAAAACGCGGAAGATTACGTGTTTCCTTAAGCGAATTGCTCCAATGCCATTTATACAGTCGGAATAAAAAATATCATTTCCACGAGCTCACAGAAAATCACTTGACGAGATTTAATGATTTTCCTGTTTGTTCTGTGTTTTAGTATCTGTTAAGAAAAATAATAAAATGGAATTTCATTCATTTTTACGGCTTTCACTTTTAACGATGATTGACGAAGATATTTTATGATATGACACTTCTTTCGTTGTTATCAACTAAAGCGAATAAAGAAACTATTTAAAAACTTTACGCAAGCAAAGAGAAAATTAAAATAAAGCTTTAATAAAAAATAATAATTTAAGATGTATAATTAATAAAAGCAGTAAAACCAAAAGGAGACATTGTCGAAAGATATCGAAATTAATATTATTTGTCATTTTATTATCATATTTTTATTTTATCTGATTATTATATTTAATTACAATGATTGATCTAATTAGACAAATCTATTGCATTCTTGGTACCAAATACAGCATTACACAGTTATATCTTTAAATAATAGTTATTTTTTTAAGAATAGTTTTGCAAAATTGGCTGTTAACTTTATAAGTTAACTTATATATCTTTATTATATTTTTACTATTATTTTTTATTATAGTTTAATTTTATCTTTTAACATAATAATTTGTATTAAATTATATTATGTAAACTATGTAAAGTTAAGCAGTAAAGAAAGAAATAAAAAAGCGAGAAAAAAGTTATTACGTATTGTAACAATAATTTTTTTTTATTGTTGTAAGTATTATTACATCAATAATTACAATCTGATGCATCATATGAAAAATATTCTGAATAATGTCCAATCAAAGAAGAAAAATACTGATGAAGATAGAGTTTGGAAAATTAGATTAATGTTAGATAAATTATGTTATCCTTGTTTCTTACCGTTAATGTCAATCTCATCGTACACCAGTGCTTCCTTTCTTCCTATCGCGAATGTTCTGATTGCGGCTTGCTTTCCAGTTCTTACTCGGACTCTTTGGTTGCGTTTGAGGGGAAAGATCGACCGCGCATCGGTTATATACGTAAGCCGTCTGCGATCTCGAAGAACGCAATTAAGTTAGTCTCACACGGGAGTTTGCGATATGCATATTCGTTGTAGAGCGAGAGCAGTCTTGTTCCCGGTAAAAATCCCGCCACTGCGAGACTGCAGTGAGTCACCTTCGTAAACGAACCGCGCGAATGGGTGAAGAGACTCGAAAATTTATGGTGCTCCTTTTGCAACCCGAGATGAACATGGGTGAAAGCCCTCAATGGAAAAAAGTTGTCGGAAGAAGGGGAAAGGAGAACAGACTTTCGACTATTTCTGCGAAGTAATAGTTTCAGGATGTTCTGATTTATAAGATTTATTTATGCAAATCTAATATTAATAATCAACTAAGAAACATGTTATGTTATATCTCAGATTGATTTTTTTAATGAAAAAATTATGAAATGGGCTATATATTATAATATAAACATGACAATAGAAGTAATAACTTTAATTTAATATAATATACTATATTAAAAATTAGATTCATAAGTTTTGTACTATTTTAAAAATGAAACACCGTTATTGAGAACTCAAGAGATTTCTTTAATTTATTATGAAATTCAATTTGTCATTTCGTGATGATACGAATACCGGAACTATTTCTAACGTAAACTAAGAATCCGGCATTCCGTTGATGGTTCACGTGAATTTAGCTAGTGTTAAACACCTATTCATTGATCGCTAAACATTTGCACATACGACTCACACGTGTTGCACATGTAACCGGTTTTCCCACTCTTCTATAGTGATGTTGACAGTGTTTCTCATTTAAAAATAGTTCTATTATAAAGACATGAACACATGGTTTTTTTGCAACATTAAAATTTGCACCTTGGCATATCCGCAGTAATAAATCGATATCAAAAATATTTAATCGAAATTTATTAGTTAAATAGGACAATAAAAACTTAGCACAAAATAAACAGATTTTTTTATGTCGCATTTCTAATACATTTGCTTCAAGTGCTTCGTGGTAAAATACACATATAGAGAATTACGCAATAAGATTTTTATTGTGACTTAAAAAAATATGTTAACTTTCTCATAAATATTCTCAAAAACTAACCAGTGAAAAAATCTAAAAAAAACTACATGCTGATATTATTTATAAGAGTTTAGGTTTTGAATTTTATACAATTTTCAACATTTCTAATTCTTCTTACAATTTCTTTAGTAAAAGGATGAAAAAAATATTTGCAATTATTTCATTTTATATGAGCGTTTTCTTCTGTAGGGTATAAAAAATAATCAAGTCTGTTTTGTACTTTGCACCATCAACATTTTATATTCAAACGATGTTTTATGTTTAAATTTTAATTAAAGTCATTATCGGGATATGACGAACGCATTTATTACGCTAATCAAGAAGAGACAACCGCTGTCTTGCGTCGCATGAATGGATTATTAGATGAAAGAGCGAGTGACTAACTGTTTCGCCCCGAGGGTCTTAATAATAACACGTTTACTACAGACGGCAGTAATTTCTACCGTATTCCCAGTAAGTATGTCAATTCCTAGTATTCCTAGTAAGTATCAATAATTGTTCAAATGATTCGCCTAACAAGAGCACACTTGACTAACATTTGCAGTTTTATTGTCGTCTAATGTAAAGGGATTTACTGATGTGTATTGTACACAAAAAAAGAATCTTTCTATTACAAACATTTTCTCCAAAGTTATGCGTTTAATATTAAATAGATTTAAAATGTTGATGTAAATAATTCATGAAATTTTAATTGAATAAAGTTGTTATAATTATAGATGAAGATGTCATTGAAAGAAACATATAACAACTCGCTATTATTACAAAGCAATGCTTTATTTTGATTATGAAATTAATTGCAACAATAGTAATTCGTCATAGAAAGCACAGTTTAATAAGTTAACATTTTTTGTTAAACATTTTTCGCTTATTATAGATTATTCTATTATTACTTTAGTCTGCAGTTCCATCACAGTAATAAGATTCAAATATTATAATTATGCATACATATCCTACTTTTTATGTATATACGGGGCTACTTTTGAAAGGAGCACATACACTGGTTTTCATTTTTCTTATGAAAATAGTTGAAAGATATTAACCTGCATTCACGAATATTTTTCAAGGCAGAATACATTTTCTGTATACAGACTTCCTTCATATTCCGCCTTGGAATATATGTCTGCGCGCTTTATATATGCCACTTTGGAGATAAACGATCTCTAAATCTCTCGATATACGATCCAGTAAATGTTAAATTAATTCCAAAACTTCCGCTTTTAGCGGTAAATTCGCAACCATGTAACATATACACACTTTCTATCCTGAAGATTTCATATGTAATGTGAGAAAACGTGTTTATATCTGAGGGACTGCCAATAATATTCTCCGCAAATGTCAAGTTTAACTCTGAATATGACGCATAACTGAGTTGCGTGTCAATTAAAATCGATTATAACAGATAATTATATGCGATTGCTCACTTAAATATTTCATCGTTCATCATAAAGATATTTGGAAGGAAGGAAAGAATTAAATGGCAAAGCATAAAACTAGCTAGTTTCTGAAATATAACTTATTTCACTTAATTTACTGTTTATTTGATAATTGCTTAATTATATAATTATGTCGGTATATTATTAATATTATATAATTTATTTATTAACTCATTGTCAGACATTAGTCTAGCGCATTTTATCATTCAAATTTTACAGATCTAAGAAAATCGAGTTAAAAATATAAAAATTGCAGTAAACAGTAAATTTAATAGTTTGTAACTGTACACTGTTATCAATATTATGCAAGATTATTATTTACTTACATTATCAATCATTTAATAATGAGAACACTGACTACCATTATACAGTAATAATAATAAACTAATAATAATCGTCGGAATATCGTGGTCTATATCGATCACGTCTCGGATAAGAATCGTAACGATTGTATCTTCTGTAAGCCGGCCTTCTATAAGATCTCCTTTGTACCTCTTGTCGATATCTGAAAAGCGGTCTGAAGACAATATCCGCGGCGACTTCCATGTCGCGTGGATCTTTGGGATAGTTAATATCCGCATCCGAAGTCCAAAAGAGTGGTGTTACAATATCAACACGAGACATTGTAACTGGCAATGAATTTTCAGGATTAATATCGTTCGCGTACTTGGTCTGTTTTGTCGGCTCGTAGGGTGAAGATGATACTTCCATCTATGATGAAGAAATATATCTTTTAATCTTCTTCTATATATTTATTTTTATATCTTCAAATGCAAACTTATTATAGCTTAAGTTTTTAATCCAATTGGTTATAATAAATAGATGGTAAACGATTATTGCAATTTCGAAATGTCATCTATAAAATATTCTAACGTCTTTATTATAGTTTAATTTTAGATTTAATTTTCTGCAGCATTATTTTCTAACGTCTAGTAGCATGTTATACAAGATATCATTTTAATTTAACCACAATAATTGAAGACAGTAATAACAATGGCTTTTACAGTTACGTTTATACCATTTGTCCATCGATTAACCGAAATTTCATAGTTCCTAAAAAATAAAAAACTTAAAATATTGTCTTAAATATTGCGAAAAATTTATTTACCTTCGAAGAAGACGAATTGAGTTGCCAGTTATTAAGATCTACGCTCCACGAGCTTTCATCGACGTAATTTTGAACATTCCGTTGAATTTCATCACGTCCGTTCTCCAGTTGACTCTTCAACATTCCATCTTGTCTTGATAATACTCCCGCAATTGGCACGTCAATTTTTTCATTAGAAATTTTTGCGGGATCAAGGAACGCGATGATTGGTACCGATATTGCGGATGGATCTTCCGGTGGCACTATTTCCTGTCTCGGGTTTGCCACGAGATATGGAATTTCTTGTGGTATGTTATCGATAAAGAGCGGCTCGTGCGTAGTTTTAGATATCTCGGTTGCTTCGTAGAAATTATCATTCTGCAATGCATAGGACGAAATATCTTTGCCTTCCTGGAAGATGCATATGTTCGGTCATTATAATCATTATTATACATATTCTTTGATGATTTCTTCGTAAATTACATGGAACACAGCGATGATTTTTCCATGTTAGCAAAATCCAGTCGGTTATAAAATTAAATATTAAGTTGGTTACATGGTAAATAAAAATAAATTATTTCTTTATATGAAAATAATGCAAAACTTGGAAAACTCATTATACATATAATATGTATATTACGTGACAAAGGCTATACATTAAAATAAGAACAGAAAATGTATTTTGAAATAAATTTCTGTTTTATTTGAGATATAGATCTAATGCATATTAGACAAACACTTTTTGAAAATAACCAATTAATTAAATTCGAAAAATTAAAATAAATATAATTATGGCAATTATATTTATGGATGAGTTTGTGTGTATCCATC
>NW_020215619.1:27644-90952 GCF_003070985.1 Temnothorax curvispinosus | reverse complement strand
AAAAAAAATATGTTACGATGATAAGTATCAACATGCAAATTTTACCGAGTTTGTGTATCCATTTTCATTGTTTTCGGTGAAAGATTGAGCATCTGTAAGTGCCAAACCATCTGCCTCAGTTGGCGCGTTTACAGCCTCCGTTATATTTTTCCGTACATCCTCTAAATGCGTCATAGGAACGACGAGAATCTGTTCGCGTTGTGACACCACCTTAAAGAGATTCTATCTTCAGATATCGACATAAATTCGATTATATTATATAAGTCAAATTTCTTCTCTATTTTCCTAGAGTTATTCATCTCTATACCAAAAACGAATTGACTTAATAATATGAAACAATAATTAATACTGCAACAGCGAAATTACGTAATTCTTTTTGATAACTAAATTGACATTTCCGAGCTGTTGTTATATAAATGATTAATCACGCTTTGACGTGACTCGTTATCGTTAATAAAAGCTAATAATCACACTAATAATTAACAAGTATCGTTAATAACAGCAGTATTTATTTGCATTCTTAAACATCGTTCTTTAGTGGAATAGATGCGCAAAAATAATGAATTAATATTCATAATTCATAATAATTAAGTAGCATATGTATAAAATGTAAACCTTAGTAGGTTCAGTAGCGGGCACAACAAACACTTTCTTCTTTACTACCAAGCCTGCTAAGGATCCATTGCCGACCGTATTTTGCACAGCATCTTTCACCACCGGATCCCGCACAATAGCGGCCAATGTATCGTTCGTAGTCTGAGGTTCCGTTGGTAACAGATTAGCAATGTCTTCATACTCAATAGGTTTCGCGTGCAATACCCCCACGAATAGTAAGAAGGTCACAAAGAACATGATACTTTCAAACTATAAAATGCAATGAATAAAGTCTTTTAAATATAAGCTGTTTAAGTCTTGATCTATGACTTAAATACGATTAAAAGGCAAAACTTTATAGCTTAAAGGTTAAATAGATAGTTTATAATAGATTTTACTTTCTTAAGATTTTAATTTAATAAATTTAATTACTCAAAAAATATCTATCTAAAATATTAATACACAACATTGATTTGTCGTTAGAAAATTATGTGCCATCATATTATATTGTATAACAATTTAAATTTATCATTAATAATGAAAATGATCACAGAATTATAATTTAGTAAATTATATACTTTTTATATTTTCTGCAACTTTATAAATAATCTTTCTAAAATAGAAGTTTTGTATTGAGATTATCTCTCTGACGCAAAGTGTAGCGTATATTCTTCATACATTTATATACGATGTGTTAATTGCTATGTGAAAATTGGACTTTTCAAACGATTGATCTAAGAACGTACCGATGAGTCGTTTTTCATCAAGATGACGAAACTGTGCGATGTTCTTCCTGTTGCTTCGACGAGACTACTTCACCAAGGATTTTCCAGCTCTGTTAAGGTATAACGGATCGTACTGGTTTTATACGACGTGCTGAAAGAATTATCGTTACTTTGCTAATAAACGTGAGTATCAACCTTGCGGTAAACTTCGTCGCGCGGATGCTGCATCATGAAGATCATAGAAACAGATCACAATCGTCAATCATATATAATAATTACTTCTGACGAATTATAATCCTGTATCTTTCATATATTTTCATATTGAATAAAATATCATTTTTTTTTGTTTTGCTTAACATATAATATGTGCCAGTAATATTTTATTTCTTACATTTTAATATCTTTAAAGAAAGATTAAAATTGAGAAAAATTACAGAAAGTTGGACATTTATTTTATTTAATGTGATTAATTTTATTTAAATATGATTTCTTGCATTTTACAAGTTTATAAAACGATTGTGAAATAATGTAACGAGAACGTTGGAGTATTTCAACAACTGATGTTTGACCGACCACGAAGAAATATTATACTTATCGTTAGCGCACTCTTAACGATATCGAGACTCGATGGTGTTTAACGAGTGATTTAGCAGCGAGTCTTGAAGAACGAGCTATAAAAGACTTGCTTCAACTTACTTGAGCTATTAGTCGGCAATTGAGAGCTGCAGTCTTTGTATCATTCGGAAAATCTGTGATTCAAATGGAACGCTTCAGCGTCATCTTCATCAGCCTCTTCTCTCTTGCGACGATCCTGGCAGAATCAATGCCCACAGGATCGTCAACGACAATTGAAACTTTGTGGGATAACGCACATGAGGTAGGAAATGTTGAGAGTCATCCGGCAGATCTGCTAAAACAAAAGAATGTGCAGAATAATACTAAGCATCTTTTGCTCGATGAAAATCTCGTGAAGAACACTACCCAAGTTGGAGAACACGCGAAAAATCCATTATACTTTAATAAGGCATCCACAACTTCAACTGGGGACTTTTCCAGCAGCTATATCAAGGATACGCAGCACTTAAAACACAATGGAGATCGAGAAGGTGATGACAAAGAGGAACCATCTGTAGATTTGTCATCGTATGATATCTTATTGGATCCTAGTTTAATACCGGCTCGTCTAACTCGCCAAGCTGGAAAAGGCGACGCGGATTACTCGAATCTCGCATCGATCGAGACCGTCTCCGGTGATGTTGAGCCTAACAATTATGACGAGAATAGAAGTGTCATTTCATCGAAACGGAGTGCGAATCTTGAGAGCGATCTCGACGTAGCCGAAGATAGATATCAAGCACCATACCCGTATCGGTATCCGTATTATCGAGGACAGCTTCCAAATCAAAGATATCGAGCAAACGACAGGAGGGAACCTTATCGTAACTACTGGAGATATCCTGTATTTCCGGGAAAATAAATCTGGAAGTTTCTGAGTTTCGTACTTTCCCTTCTCTTTAAGGGAAAATTAGATATGCATAGCCAGATTTATAAGTAGATCTTGAAAAGTAGTGATGACAAATTATCCCTGATAAGAGAAACAGAGAAATATATATTGATATTTCAGTAAATGTAATGTAAAATAAATTATTTTAAACTGAAACGATTTTAATAATGTTTTCTAATTGAAACTTCTTCGTCATAAAAAGATGATAATATATTTTAATAAAATTAAATAATAAATTATTGTTATTCGATCCATTTTTACTCTCAATTCTATATTTTAATAATTTTCTTATATTGTATCAATAACAGGTTTACGCTACGACAAGTAATTATATTAAGAGATGAAAAATGTACTCATTGTATCAATACATTAAATTAATTCTTATGATGCATTATTTGTAAATTATGGCAAGAATAAGAAGTAAACATATAATCAATTTTCTACATTTATTTATAAAATATCATATATTTGCACACGTAACATTTTCTCGTATCACAATGTAATGTTCATATATGTACATACATTTGAATATTCACAATATCATTAATTTACTTAATTGCTTGCGTAATGCAACTTTGGTAGACAGCTTTCGATCATTAACGTATTCTTTTTTTACTAATAATTGACTTACAATTAAAGTATCGCTATTTAATTACATTATAAAGAGATACATACACTTGGCGCTTCCTCTAATTCTTCTGTTATTCTATTTGTTATTTTAATCAACTCCCTCTCTTGTAGACTTAACTTTAATCTGACTTAAACCTACAGGATCTTTTAAAGAGATCGTATACATGATCGTAAAATAGTTAAATGCTTTCCTCATTTCTCCGGTCACTTTTGTTGCTTCGCTTAAAAAAAAGGCCTTCCTGAATCAGTAGATTAGTCCGCGCTTGTTAATTTGCACGGTTAATTTTCGTCGAAATAACGAGGTCCACAACCTTTTAGCGTAATTATACCGTGCGAGTTCAATACCCCTTACTACCGTTTTAAGGTTCATCCGTTCTTCAACACAAAAACTTTTCTTTCGTTACCGATTCTCTGTATTTTTGTCTATACCTCACATATTTATCTCAGCGATAAGCTTCGTCGACATGTGAACAGTTTTATTTGCGCCCAAAATTTTCATATTGGCGCGAGTCTTCCGCTTCGCTGTTTATAAACTTGAGTTCTTACTCTCCTGCGCTCACGGATACACGCAGAAATATCCACGAGCGGCAAGCTTTATTTCAGTCCCTGACAAGCTTTGGATATTTCGTTATAAAAAACCTACATTATCATACCTTGGTATTTTTCAAAACAAATATTTGTACTTTGTTTAATCGAATCATCTTGATGCAAAGCTATCTTCATTTCCTTTAATTTTTATCCCTTATATTTATCTATCTTTCTTTGATCTTTGCGTATCTTTTATCTAAGTTTTATGAGGTTTTTTATCATCACAAGCTCGATTCTTTTTCAATCCTTCTTCAGGATTTTAAAGATCTTTACCAGTAAGGCTTTAGATGGAGGTCTCCTATCTCGAATGTATTATCTTCCCGATAATACCAAAATAGGATAATCAATCAGTTTCAACTGTCGAAATCTCCAAATCGATTTTCCTTCCTCCGCTTATATTCGCCTACCTCGTCGAGCGTCTCTGACACGTTTTCGATACGCGACTTGCTGGCGATAGACGAAGAGAGGACGGAGAATATTGGTACCAGCTGCGGTCTCGAGGTCGTCATCATCATCATCATCATCATCATCATCTGCTTCCTCTGCACTGCGTTTCTCGATGTTGAGGTTGCCGTCGTCTAACGCGTACATCGGTTCCTCGTTTATCAAAGCTCGGGAATCGTCGAGTTCCTGAACGATTATTGGCACAACAAGCAAGGGAGAACCATACATGCTCGCCGTTCTAAGAGGTAATGCGTAAGAGCAGGCGACGAGCAGCAGAACAAAACCAACGAATGTGATAGCCATCTAAAAAAGAAGAAAAGATAGCGCCTTTATATTCATATAGCATCGATAGACATCTAAAGATTCGCGAATAATCGATAATCTGTGTTTGAGAAGAATCCCAACATTTTTATTCTATAAGATAAAACTTATTAGGTATCTTTAAAAAATGCTCAGTACGGTATAAAATATATCTCGATATATGGATGAATATATCATTAGAATAAAACGGCCTTGCTTTTGACATTTTCACAAACGTTCGAATAAATTGCGGAATTAATTTATTTTTTATTATTTTCAAGAAAATTTTTTTCATAAATTATACGAAAGATTGTTGGATTTGTAATACAAAAATTGTACATTTAACGGCAACAATTAACACGTAAATCTATTTAAATTCAAGATAGATATACCTACTTACCATTCTATATTTGAAGATACTGATTATATCGACGATACTTTATAAGAAAATGACGATCACTTCCGCACGTTCGAGATATCGTTACTCAAAAGAGGAAGTAGTCTCAATATGAATCGTCTGTTAAGAGTACAATAGCACGTCGTAGGCAGCTCTCTCGTCAGTTTATGGTGGCCGAGATCGGGCATTCGGTATTTATATGGAACAATGACGTCAAACCAGAGCACGCTAATTATACAATGACGTTCTACGACGGATGATAACTGACCTGGTAAACCAGGTAGACACGACCACACGACAACATCGTCGATCTATCCTGAGTTTATTATGTTGCTTTTTGTTTTTCCGGCCTAGCTGGCAAGTGTTAACTTGACTACAAGGGAACGTCCTCCTCGATATTTGTCTGTTTACGCGTAAAATACTGACGGTCTCGCTTCGTGTGTACTTGGCACAAGATTCCTCAAAATTACCGCGCAAATATACACTCATCAAAACAAGGCGACAAAATCTAGAACATTTTGCCGTATTCTTGCTTGTATCTAAGGTATATTTCCCATCTTATAAAGTACATCTTATTTAGGTATATTTTAGTTTTTCCTAATTTCTTTTTGCTGTAGATTCAAGTGTTTAAATATTATTGTATTCGAAAATTCTATTTTTTCTCTAGGTCTTTTATTAGAATATAATTGCCAACATATTTCATTGATTTTATCAAATTTAGAATTGAAAAACAAATTTAAAAAAACTGTTTTAACTATTTGCTAATACATATTTTTTTATGATGATGAAAAAGTAATATTGAAAATAATTAAGATATTCGATGTACAGGGGATTGCTTCTACGTCAAAAAGTCGTAATATACCATGACCATAATTAACCGTGCATATGATTACTTTATTATTATATTTGTCGATTATTATTATTGTCAATTTTAATCAGAATAATAAGAATGAATTTCATAATTTATTTTATTCTTAATGTTTTACAAGATATATTCTTGTTAAATATTTTATTATCTAAGATGTAGTCATTAGATCTTCACGTGATGTATGACATAAGAGAGAGCCGTTTTAGAACGCCACACGTTCATATAACGTTACACATTATTACATCACAGCATATGTGAAAATTTAATCTTGTTCTTATCAGTATTGCACAATAACTCGTAAGTTAAAAAACATTCTTTTTACTTATTAATATATAATAAAAAATTCAAGTTTTGATAGAATAACCATATAAGGGAAACGAATTATCGACAAATCAAAAATAAAGAAAATGGCGAAAGTATGTCAATGTCATAAATGCATGATTTATTGTTCAATTTTTATTCTTTACGATTTCGTTTATTTTTATGCTTCTCTTACAATATACATTAATTAATGTACTGTAAAAGATGTGAATTAAAAATTCTTGGTTCTTTTCAGTTTGCAAAATCACCCATTTTCTAGGTGACGAAATCACCTTATGAATCATTTGATGATTTTAATGAAATCACCTAAAAACCAGGAAAGAACGAAAATCGTGAGTCGTTTATTAAATATATTTAGTCCAGGACTCGAGAGTTCGCGAAAACAAATATGCATACATCATATTTCTGTGTAGCAAACAGTCTGATTTATTTTTTTCTATTAAGTAGTTTTATTGTACTGAAACAGATTCTCCATGTCTGGTATGGTTCTCTTTAAAGTATGACAAGGCACACAACGGAGAATTATTCTATGGAAGGACGGTTTTTTCTTTTTTTTCTTTCAATTTAGATGGTGGATTCAGCCTCCTTGTGCACAGATTCGCCGCTTTCGGTAGTTTCGCTTTTTGATCTGAAAGAAATCATCAGATAAGGATCTCTACGGGCTTTAGTTAGACGTGAAAGACTAAATACGAAATGACAAACGAGGGTAAAATAATTTGCGCTGGGTAATAATTCGAGAGGGACTGTTCGCATCGCTCATAAATATATATGCAAATGTCTCGGGATTTATGCGATTTGAGAATCTCGAATCCAGATTGCAAGATAGGACAGAATCGGGATCATCTGGGATCATTTAAATCGAGCCGTTTATTTCGAAAATCATATAACTTTAATTCTGCAATATCAAGAATCGACAATTTATTTAAAAAAAAACATTTTTTAAATGCAATTTTTAATGTTGTATTTATAATTTTCGAAATAAACGATTCAATCGCTCAACTCTAAGGTAGAGAAAGATATCAATAACCGATGTACTATTATCATTAGCTATCAGCAATTCGTACATTTACGAAAATGAGATTCACGGCTAATTCAAAATAATATTCAAACACTGATACTAGTACAGCCGTTATTGTCGCCGAGAGACTAATCTAATTGGAAAATAATATGCGTACCAAGAGTCGCCAATTATCAACATTGCTTACGAACCAAAATCGAACACGCTAGTCACAAATAAAATATATAGATGCAAATAGATGGAAAACATAGTGATTTTTATTAAGATTTTAAGGTACTCCTGGTAAACGCCGAATTTTTTTGATGGATCATCGGGCATTAGAACGAAACGTACTAAACAAAATATTCCTACAAATTTAACGAATAATCAATAATCTACTACATTAATTGTAATCAAATTTATGTCTTTCTAATATAAGGATATAAACAAAAGAAAGTATATCCGATTAAACAATTTGAGATGCCTTCGCCATGATTGTCTGGGATCTACTATACTTGCGTCGATGATTCGTAAAAAAACATCTGTATTACCTGAATCCATAGTACATGAATCCGGACTCTCCACAGAAATGTATTTTGCGAAAATAAGTTCGCGGTGAAAAATGCACAATTGTAAGAATTACGTGTTTTAAATTTATGGTGTATGAAATCTACAATGCGAAAGATTCTACTCTCACAACGCTACTTCGAGTTGTGTAAAATATCTGCCAAGTACAGCCTCTAGAATGTGTTCTCGTAGGAGGGAACCATTTCGAACGAAGCGGCCTGATGCACGTGCGTATTCGCGAGAGCATTGATTTTGCCGTTTCGTTACTTTTGTTATAAATAATTTTATTGTATGCAAATCTTCATGTGTCATCCAATGCCTATCCGTGTAATTCGTCTCTCATGAAATTCAGGCGAAAGAGAGGAACGGTTTAACGTTGCGATCTTCAGCTAATCATATCAGCTAATTATATGTAAGTAGATAGATCTAATCTGATACGTCTGATAATTAGAACTCAACGAATAACGCTTGTTTGTTAACAAAGAAATATTAGAGAATAGACTTTCTAGAAACAAAAATATTTCTTAAAAAAATACGTATTTCACTCTTCAAGAAATTAATAAGACTTTATATTTAAAAGTGCTTGATAGTTTCAGATAATTTGTAGAATTTTGCTGGTAATTTGTGCAACAAATTGAGACAATACTCTACGCGCTCCTCTCTTCACCTATTTTCTTTCTTTTCTTTACCCAATTCTTTCTTTCACACACGCTTCCAGTTTCCATTTTCCTTCTTTTACTCTGTGCATTCAGTTTTCTATACATTAAAATACCATTCGACGCTATAATTCTACAACGATACATCGTAAATGTAACTACAGTTCGAGTTGTGCAAGATGCAGAATGGACTAGAGAAATATTGCCCTTACCGACGCTGCGCGATTTTCTAATCGGTTATTTTTTTAAATCTTCGAAATACTTTTAATATATGTAAGTATCAAAACAACGTAAAAAGAAATTATGTTCTTCTACAATTTCTACATAATCATCTCAACGCATAGCCAGATTTTGTTTTGATTCTATTAGTGAATTTTACAAATTTTTCTTGCAATTTCTCGTTTTCTACCTACGATCTTTGATAGAATTAAAAAAAAAACCATAAAAATAAATTGTTTATTTTGCAAGATTGATAGTCGATTAATCGCACAAGCGTACAGTTTTCTCCACCTTCACATACTTTTGTCTTAATCCTTTGAAAAGCACGCTCACAGTTATCTATTTTTCATATTAAGATAAATCCATTTTTTTTTTTGCGTCGATAATCAACGATTGATAATCGTCAGTAACTGTAAAAAGGCCCCGTCGTATATAAAGGATGCAATATGTAGATTAAACGACCATGATTTATAAAATGTATGCTCTAGCTGGTGCGCTTCTATATAAGAATCAAGGGTCGTCAATTTTCTCTGTCTCGCCATTCTTACATCTGCCTAATGTGTACACTCGATTCTTATTATTATTAATCCGGCTGCCAAGCGTATCGATCGAATCGTAAACGTTCGATATCGCCACGATGATCCACATATATTGCTTTAAATTGGAGACGTAAGTTCCTGCGGCTGTCAAAATTTCCTTGCGCAAGATCAAGCGCGCCTAGTTAATGATATAAAATCGATTCTACTCGACTTTATCGCTCGCATTCTGTCGTTACCCTGATATACACGATCGCTCGGCAATCCGGAGATTATGTTAGATTGATTGATTCAAAATGGTCTTTCTTTATAGGACCTTAATAAAAAAATTATTATAATAAGATGTAAGAAATTTTCATAATCGAGCAAGACCTGCATTTCCATTACAATTATTCTATGCCAGAGATGTCTTGCCAATTTTTACGATTAGGGAGCTTAGTTTTTTGTTGGAAAAAAAAAACAAGTTTCTGATTACCAAAGATAATGCGTTAATCACAAAAATTCTGTGCAAATTCTGTCATTACGAAAAAAATAAAATAATTGAGAAAAGCGATATTTTGCCTTAAATATAGTGAGAGCACCGAAAGTACCATTTTGAGTAAATCAATCTAAGATTTACTAGATAACTATCTATTTATATATTGTCGGGTAATAAAAACGGCTCGCTTCCACGGTGACTATGCTCTTCCAAAAAGGGGAGAAGTCGCTACCGTAACACTATTCACCGATCGCTCTGGTTTCCCTTCCCTCCCCTTGTTTGTACGAGTAGGCACTTAGCTATGTTTCTGTGTTTTTTGTTTGTATGTAACGTTATATCTATTGTATGCACACGAGTAGTATAAAAGAATGCGTCGCCGGATTTGCTCTTTCATGCCTTGTCCGATGCTGAATGTGAAGTCCATATAGATACTTTTTCAAAGGCTTATAATTAGATCACGTATAAAATCAGATTGTCATACCTAATATAATCGGTAAGAGAAAAACGGTTTTCTCTAATGTAAAACGTTACAATAAAAATGAAAAATACTACTTTAAAATTTAAACCGGGGGAAATTCAATTTCTAATGGTAATGCGAAACCGCATTTTCTCGAATAGTGCTTCGACGAGTGTAGTTGCACGATCAACATCGGTGGCTGCTCTCATCGTTCCTTCACTCTCTCATACACGCGCTTCTCATCTCGTGTCCACGCACGCACGCACGTACGCACGCACGCACGTTGGAGCGCACATCGGTTTTGGAACTTTTAATTAGCACCGTGTCTTCGTGACCTGTAGACTTTCATGAGCGTATGTCTCACTTCCGGAAGCTTCGCGCGATCGCCAACAACAGGAGAGATGAGCGTCTGCGATCGTTCGTCTCGGTTCTTTTTCATGTGTAAAACGGCGGATGGATGATTGCGAATTATGTGCCGTCCTCGAAATTTCGACACATCTTCGATTCAATTTCAAGACGCATGGAACGATTGAAAGATCTCCACGCCATGGTGCGCTTCGCTAACGACGTGATAACGATCGTCACGAGATTAATCGCGTCGTTTCCTTATTTCAATCGAATCGTCGCAGACTGCGGTTTTACATTTACATAAATAATATCTCGATAAAAATTAGATAACAATAGTATATTAGTGCGTAAAGTTAAAACGTGTTGTTGACAATAGAATACTGCATATCCCCTCGACATCGTGTTTCACGTAGATTGCTCTCGCTCCCTTTCCGTTCTCCATTCAATTTCTTTTGCAACGTTCTAACGTACATAATCACGCGAAGACGAGCACGTCGATATGCGCAAGTACGACGTGTCTGAAAACCTCGTTGGGAGATCGTGCTCCAACGGTGTGTAGTAACGTACAAAAGTAAAAAATACGCTTTAGCGACGCACACCTTTTGAAGACGTCGCGACGCACATTTTCTCATCACGCTTTTATCTTTGGATTGGAACACGATCTGACAAGTCTTTCTCTCAAAGTGGCTTATATAAAAGCTCGACTTAAGAAATACGCGGGCTTAACTTTCGTTATTTCACCGCTCGTTTATTTCCCCCACCTTCTGCCCTCCTAGAAGTCATTAGACGTACTCAGTCTTTATCCGCAATGCTCAATGCACAGCTTGCAACGTACGCTGTTGGGCAATGAGCTGGAATTCACATTTTCTAAGATTTCGTTTTAAACCCATTCCAACTTCTCTCTAACAATGAACGTAACTTTATTACTAAATTTTCGAAGTTTAATGAGATTATTGAGATAAATGCATAAATAGGATTCGATTTAAAGATTCAAAGCGAGAAAATATCACGGAAATCTACTAATAACTCTTGGAAATAACACACTTTGCCTGTTTATAGCATATTTCTGTGTCTTTTCTTTTACTGTTACCAACGATTTCTATATCAAACTAAAAATTCGTGATATCCTTTTTGCAAATTATTTAATAACAGAAAGAAAATAAAAATAATTTATCAGCAAAAATTCTCCTGACATGGGAAATTCAATCTTTTTGCATGATCGCATCTAAGATAATTCCTTTTGTAAGCGTAAGAAATTCGAAGCTATTATTGATACATCAGGAATGTCTTGTTGCAGATTAAAATAATTGATTCTACGATCTATCATCGTGCAAATAGGATTCGCGTGAACAACAGCAAATTTATATGAGTTATATCAGTAGTTGGATCAAATATTATCTTGTATATTCAACTATCAGTAATTGCACTAAATCATCCCAGATGGCGATTTGCATGAGATATAACATTCTCTTGTAACAAAAAAAAAATAAAAAGATTGCAAATAAGAAAAAAGTATATCTTACTCATAGCCAAACAATTAAAAATTTAAAGATTATCATGAGAAACATTTTTGAACTTTTTTGTGAAGTGTTAATGTATAATATACGCATGATCTAAATTTTCATAAATGATTTTGATACAGGACAGTAGAATCTACTCCAATCAGCAATTAAAAAGATTTATCTATGAAACTGCAATAAAATCATTTAACAAATTCTTTCTAGACCTATCACTAATATATCCATTTAACGCTACTAAAGAAATTGAATAGATTATTTCCAGATCATTGAATCCATATTTTCATTTAAAAAATGAAGATTATGTGCCTATAAACTCTATATTCTAAACTTCTCCACAATGTAACACATAAACTTACATTATTTGAAAACATGAATTAAAGTGATGAATTGTGAGGATGATTTGGAAATAAGTCTTTCATCCTAGCTCCTTCATTCGAAACTAGATTTTGGTGAAATATTAACATCAAGTTTATTCATTTAGAAACGGTTAAACGAAAACCACAAATATAATCTGTCTTCTTTCTTTCGCTTATTTATCGTCATATTAAGTAAATAATAAGAAAAAAAACTAAATCAAATTTAGCTAGATAGAAACATATCTATTCGCGGGAAACAGCAAAGCTACTCAACAATTAGATTGACTTTTCACTTAATTCAGTTTTATATATCTGTGATTTTCATTCTGTGCTTATGTTTATTACTATATGAGCGTTAAATAAAAAGATCAGATAGTCGAAATTTATGCAAATCCACACAATCATATATTTAGAAAGTTATATGATTATATTGTGATATAGCATTGCATATTAGTTCTTGAGTAAATATTTTACCTACAAGAGTAATTTGCCTGGATAGTTAACACAATTCTTCAGGTATGTTTATATTTTATCTACAAGAATTGTGTGGTAAAATTTAACTTATGTTCATTAATAACGTTTCTTCCATAAACGCGTATGCGTAATAAGCTATTCGTTTCTTGCAGCAAATGTAATGAAAGAATTGTGAAAAAAACATATACATATTCTAACATTCTAGATACTCATAAAATAAATCACAATATAAAAATACAAATCGAAAGTTCATCTCCTTTTCTGCTTCATCCGTTTCCATTCTTGTTCTTACTACTCGAATATGCAATAGTGCAATTCAAAATTGTACTATCTTGCACTTCTTAGCATTGTTTTTTCTTCTATTTTTCTCTATTTCTTTTTCCTTTTGCTCATTTTTTCAATAAATGGAGCCAGTATCGTTTGCGGTATTGCTGGCGATGTGATTCTACTGTCGATCGTATGATACGAAAATCTTTTATTTAGTTACTCTCTCGAAGATGTTTCAACCAAAATTAGGTCATTAAAACTTCGCAATAGAATCGCGTATTAAGAATAACTTTCTTCGTTTATGCGAGTCATCGAAATGTTACTGATAGTTCGAAAGGTGATATATACGTACGTACGACATCCTTAAATATGATACGATAGATCTAACTACGCATGTACATATAGTAACAGATCGCTATGATACCCCCACCAATCCCAATGCCTAAGCTTATTTTAAGGGGGTAAAATAATGACCTCTTGAATTTCTGCCTTTCTTCCATCTCCTTCTGCCGGCGTTTCATCTCACGTACTTGTGTCGCTAGTCGTTCTTTCTTTTCCGTTTTGCGCCGACGTACTTCCCCTTTCCTGTTTTAAGAAAATAAAATTTATGATCATTAACACAACCATTAAATAATTTGCTTTTGTTACTAAAGGACGTTACTTACGCGTCTAAATTGGACGGAGAATTGTTTGTTACAATAGAGTTCTCAGCGTCGTCGGAAAGAGTTTCGTCAAGTACCGTGCCATCGTCTAAGTTTTGTTCATCTACACAATTTGTAGCAGATGTAGATAGATTTGCATCAGATAATTCTACATGATTTGGTGGTTCACTTGGTAGCGGTTTATCAGGTGGTCCACCTGCTTCATCTGTAATTGACATATTCTTTTTTATTAATGTCACCTATTATGGCATAAAAACCATTTAAAACCATTAAAACGATTTTTATTTTACAATGAGAAAGAGAGAAATACCGTTATCAGTCGAACCATCCGAGCTTAGATCTGCCATCATACTACGCGTTAAAGATTCTCCTCTTGGAGGTGGTAGAGGAGGAGGTTCGTCGTCTTTTTCTAATGGATGGTTACTTTTATTATTCATCTCGTCATAAGTCGTTATTATTTCATCATGAGTTATTTCGTTGTTAAGATCCTGTAAAATGTAATAAAATTTAAAATGCAATAAATCGATGATTAAATTTGATTACAATAATTTACTGTTATCAAAATAATTTTGTTGAAAACATTTTATCTAAAACGTATTGTTTAATAAAATCGGACATACTTTGCAGAAACGAATGCACCGATACTTATGTTCATTAAAATATCAATATAGAAAAAAACATTGTAAAATTTAAAACTATTGTAATTGTTATCATAATCTATTCGTTAGACAATAACACTGTGTGACTATTGATTGCTTACCATGTTATCGAATGGCAATTGTTTTGCTCCCTGAATGATGGCAGCATATGAAAAACAAAGTTGTTCGGGTGTTTGTATCAAGCCCATACGAGACCGTCTCATTGCCAACAATTCATGCCGCACATCCAAGGCGTTTAAACCACATTTTTCAATCTACAATAAAGGAACAGGTGATTAATGATTGCCAAAGCAATTTCCTGCAAACCAGAAATCGTTTGCCGCGTTTCACATACCAGTACTAAGCATGCATCAACCAAGCAAAATGTTCCCGATCTTCCTATTCCTGCAGAACAATGAACAACGGGTGGGCCAACATTTTGATCTAATGCTCCTGATTTCCTGACATCTGCCAAGAAACGTAAAAAGGCTGTTGGACGTTGCGGTACTCCAAAGTCTGGCCAAGTGGTATAATGAAAATGTAAGATTTCCCTACTGTCGTTACTTTCCAAGTCCGTTATACTGTAGATAAGTTAAAAACATTAAATACATATGCTTATGCAGAAAAATTAAGAATGATTGCTAATTATAAAGCAAATCTCGATGAGAACATGATACAGTTAGTAATACATGTATTTCCCTTACCGTAATGTTCTAGTAGTATAATCCGACGATTCTTTCTTGCTGATATAATCCACTTTTATACTGACATCTTCGAACGTCATAGTGGGTTTTACATCGTCCAATGGGAAATATTGATGACATTTGATTTGGTTCTTCTCGATTACCTTGTTTAACATCAATACGGCTCTACTATTTTGCTCCCATACCATTAGCCAAAAGTGACTGACGGTATTTGGCAAGGGTCCTTGCGTCAAGATATATTGCCTTTCAGCGTGATCCACCTATGTGCAGACAAATCATGTAATATACTCATCTTATCATTACCAATCGCTTATTCTATGCTATGAAATAACTTCTAACGTAACATATTTACCCGTATAAGATTGGCGTGAATATAATCACATACACCTCTTTTAAGTATAATCCTAGTGTGATCGTACGGTGCCACATCTCTGTAGCGATTCAAGGTTTTGTTCTGTGGTTTTTTTGATTCGTTGCATGTATAATCAAAAGATTCACACTCGCTACGTATGTTCTGCAAAATATTAAAAAGCGCGTCATTAACGATAAAGTTAGCGTACAAAGAAACACTTGTCTTACAAATAAATAAGACTAAATTGAACACGTTAAAGATAAATATGAATAGAAATTTGTACATATTTAAAATTTCAAAGTTTAATTTTGCTGCTGATTTTCAATACATATTCAGTTATTAACTAATTGAATTAATTAACATAATCGCATATCTCATAATATTATTGCTCCAAAATGTACAATATAATTGCAAATCAAGTCTGATGTACAAACCCACAGCAAATAATAATGTTTACTTGTACATTTATAGACGATCAAATTACTGGTTAATATATATGGATTAGACAAATTAGATAAATTAGATGTATTCGAGTAACAAGAAATATTGCACGTTTGTTGCACATTCTAGCTAGTATACATACATTTGTAGATTAGCAATTTTTAAATTACAAAATCCTGATAAAGTTACGCTCTCACAGACAAAAACTGTAAAACAAAACTTGTCCGTAGCATGAAAAAACCTCAATTAACAAGAATCAATCTTAGAAAGGTTTTAACATTCAGTTCAATTTTGATTTTCAATACATATTCAAACACCAATGCCCATTTCTATCAATGTAGACTAACTTTAATCTCGTTTTAACTTACTTCTTATCCTTTTCTATAAGTTCTAAGAATTAGAAAAAGATGAACAGTAAGTTAAACCAAGATTAAAGTTTTCTTACATTGATTAAAATGGACACAAGTACTGAATCAATTAATTATACTGAATGAATTAAGACAATAGCATATCTCATAATATTATTGCTCCAAAATGCACAATACGAACAATTACGAGTCGTTTCTCATGTTGCACTTCGGAGAAATTGTGCGATCGCTAAATACGTACTTCCAAGTTGGAAGCCTGACCTTGACGAGTACAATCGCACGTTATACACGTGCGTGCGTCGTCGATTCTCGGCTCACCCGGGGGTCTCTCTCCCGTGAAATCCCTTTCCTTCCGCAATTTAAATCGATCAGCACCGTAAATCCACGGTGCGACTCGCGTTTTCTCTCGGCGTCGGCGGCGTCGCGCGAATCCCCCGCTAGCAGCTAGCATCCGGCGGTGTAATAACGCGGCAGCCGTATCGCGTTCGGCGAATCCGCGCGTGTCTCGGGAATCGAACGGTATTACTTTACTGCCTATTGTCTCCGTGTTGACGCATGGAACGTCACGGGGCTACTATCGACCGTAGACACAATAAAGAAACACCTTGAACATATTCTCGTCGTACCGAGAGAGAGAGAGAAATCGCTGATCGGGGAGATCGGAGTCTCGCGAATTCGAATTGAATCCCTCATTTAGAAGCAAAAAAAAAATATGTATGCGTCTCCGCGTGCACATGACGTTCGCGTCCCGATCTTATCGGGATGACGGTTATCACCGCTCGTGCGTGAGGAGAGAATTCGGCTAAGTGAATCCCCCGTGCCGGGGGATGACTCCACGGACGACGCTCGGTCTCTCGGTCGAGAAACGAGAATTCTGACAGACGTGACACACGAGAGCGTTTTACGAGAGAGCGAGGGAAAACAAGGCGGCCGTGGAAAAGAGCGATAACGCGCGGGACGCTAGAGTCCGCGCGCGCGCGCGCGCGAGAGGGAGAAAGAGAGCAAGTCAGGAGTGAGGAGACGGAAAGAGAGAGAAAGTGCGCGGCGAATTGACGAGGAGCCGGCGGCACGGCGACGTGTCAGCACTCAGCCTCGAAGGCATCGGAGAATCGCGTGATTCCACCGCTCCGCGGAAACGGTAGCGGAAGAGCGCGTCGCCGAGCGGAAGAGCCGTTTCTCGCCCTCCCCTTCCGTCGCTTTTTCTTTCTTTCTTTCCTTCCTTGCTTCCTTCCTTCACTCGCGCGCACCCGCGCGTTCCTGCCTTTCTCACCTGATAGAAAGACGCCCAACCGTTCTTGGCGTTGACCTCGCGATACACGGTCTCGACGTTCATTACACTCTTGCCCGTCTCCTCGCCGCTGGTCATCCTGGCTGGTCGGTCTTCCGCCGCTTCCTCGGGAATCTCGGGATCCTAGCGGGACGCAGAAATAGTAGATACACACGCGCGCGACGCACGCACGCACGCACGCACGCACTCGCGAGGAGGCTGGGCCGCGCGCGCGGTACTCTTTTTCCGGCTCTCGTTTTCCTGCCCGCTCTCCACTCTCGGCTCGGCTCGGCTCCTCGTCGCCGGGAGTCAACGTGCCATGTGTCGAGCCACGATCACGTCAGCGAGTAGCGGCCCTTCGCTATCGAACCACGCGGGAAACGTCCGGAGGCGACGACGACGGCGAGCGAAGAGTCGCGGCGAGCGGCGATGCGAGCAACGGTTCCGCGAACGGCACACGCACTTAACGCACGTAACCTACGGTCCGTTTGCGGCCAGGCGCGCACACTGCGCGAACTCGCGGACGCGGACGGCGGCAGCGGCGCGGCGTGGCGTGAAAACGTTCTCCGTCGCTCTACCAACCGGGTCGGTCCCTAGCTCGGGAAACGGTCGCTATTGGACGACGATATGTTGCTCCTCGATGCCGCGATCATTCGTTTTGTTCTCCTTGCACATCGCCTTACGTTGAAGGTGAGTGCGGCTAAATTAACTTAATCGACGATTAATTTATTCGTCAAATAATACCGTATTATTTTATCAACATGGATAAAATAATGTTTTGTTTAATATTTGGAAATATAAGGCAATATAAGGAAATATAATGACACAAATAAAATATTAATTAAGAAACTAGAAAGTAGAAAACAAGAAAAGTAGAATTGACTAATCAAAGTTGAGTTAATGTAACGTAAAACAAGAAATTTATGATTTATACTTGTAAAAAATATGGTATGTGTTTTATGCTATAAATAAAATTAGAATAAATAAGTAATAGTACGAGGATTCTGGATAGTGGTGGAGTGGTTGTTTGTAAATGAAACTTAGACTCGATTCTACAATCTTACATATCTGTAGATAGAAAAATATTCTATTGTTATTGCTTCGAAGGGTTGGACATTGTAAATTTCAAAAATAGAAAACAAAAGTTACTTGGTATGAAGAAAAGCATGCTTACTGGCCCCTTAATTAGTTCTTTATGAAAATGTATTGTTACGTATATTTATTGGAATGTAAAAAGCACCTAGAAACTTTTAAAATACTATAATTTGTACTTGATCCCATTTAGATTCTAGATAAACCATATAAAACCATAATACTACAACTCTCAGGGTTGAAAATCCAGAATTCAGAAAAGAAAGTAAAATGATATGATACACGTAGAACAAATTTGTTAATACATTATGTGAATATAGTTTTGAATGTGAAATATTTTATTAAGAACGATATTTTTTTCTGAAATACATGTTAAATAAATATATGATACAAAAATGTAATTCGAAGAGGTAGTTGTTTCCTGAGTTTCTATTAATTATTAAATCAATTTCATTGAAATATAATTTTATGTACAAACTTCATAAGATATACTGTTTACAGTATATCTTAGATCTTTTATAGAAAAATAAATTATTACATATTAAAATTTAATCGGTGGTTTCTCACAAATTTTAATTTTCTCTCCGAATTTTTGAGGTATTCTCGTCTTCGTTGCTTGGATCTTTATCATCTATGCTTTTTCTTTTATTTGAAGCGGCTGATCCCTTTTGTAGCCAAGAAGTCATGAAAGATGCTTGACCGATCTCCCTATACAATATAATAATAAATCAATTCACTTAACTTTACTGTCATAATAGATGAGATTTTATGGCATGGTTTTAACAAAGCAATAAACTATTACTTTTAAGAGCTACCACTTACTTTGGTTTTATCTTTTTTCTACAATCAACAGTTTTGTTCAGTCCATTATTGACAACCGTAGACACTGGATGCCAGTTTAGAGCAGTTTCTTGTAATATCATGTCATTCAACGTTTTAACAGCCACATCTGTTGATAAATCTTTACTTAACCATAGCTAGAAGAAAATTACACGAAACATTAATAACGAAATTATATTTTTCTACAAATTATATATAATGATGTTATATTGATATTTACCTGACATTCTTCCTCGCTGGTTAGACACACTGGCATGCGATGATGCAGCCAAGACAATACCTTATTACTCTCTCTTGTAATAATTGTGCAGCTGTGTATGACGTTCCCCTGAGATAATACTCAATAAGTAATATCTGAAATATTTCTGATAAAATCGTAGGGATAAGACTTTATCTACCTCCTCAGTTTTATGTACTCCAAATATTCCAGCCAGTTTCAAGACTTTGAAACCTTTCCATCCATCTGTCTCGGAAAATTCATTAGCCCATGTGGTAGGATCATCTGCTTTTACATCTTTGTCTTGATTCGCATATATGTAGTATGGTTGCTTTTGAACTTTATTATTTGTACCGGGCTTCCACTCGAAGAAGCCTTCACAGACCACGATGCATCTTTGTTGCTTTTGCAGCGACGGAGAGTATATCGTTGAAGTCTGTATGCTTTCCAAACGACTATTGTGAGTGGATATCTTATTTGGACGTTTCTTGTAATCTCCCTGTAAAATTAATCAGGTAATTTATAAAAACAATGTTGAATATCATTCGTGTGATATATTTTAAAACAATTAATTTTAATAACACTTAAATATTGAATAATAAACTTGCAAAAGACGAATATATCTATTGATATATATTCGTCTTTGCAAGTCTTCGCTATATATCTATTGATTTATAATCCTAATATTGTAACTTGCCTGATACCAAGGTGGAATCATGCCCCATGTCATAGCGCAAAGAACTCTCTCCTCCTTTTCTCCTTCGAAATGCGAACCAGACGTTATGCAGGGCAGAACGTCTCGAGGGCACATGTTGTATGACGGATCATATTTTAATTCAGTTTTAGCCCATGTCAATTTACGTTGTTTACCATTGGCATCCTTATATCCGCACGCGCAACACAAGGTGTCTGCATCCAATGAACTACAAATTGCAAAATATTTTGTAAGATATTTACATAAATCATAAACTTTCGAGATGGATATCAGTGAGTAAACTACAGTAAATTTCAAATTTTAATTTTTTTTTAACTGGAAATATAAATAAAGTACTTTTTTACATAAATGCTACAACTTTGTGTCAATATATAATTCTGTATAGACTTAAAAAAATCCAAAATAAACTTCTTAAGTCTAAAACCTTCTTAAACGAAAACAAAATTATATGTAAAATTGCTGTAGTTTTTGTTTCTGTGTTAATATGAATGATTTAAACTTTAAACGAATATCGTTTCGTGATTTTTTTTTCTTTCTCGCTGTTGTAAAAACAAAAAGTCATCCGATTCTGAAACAGTCACACAGTGCCCAATAGTAACATCAATAAGCATGTCTGAAGTTCAGTAAAACAGACAAAAAACGTTTTAATGTTTTTCTCATTATTATATTATTCATTAGCGATTGAAAAATAATAAAGTGTATCACACATTTGTTACAATATATATAACTAAAATATAGCTCCAATTTATATTGCGACATAAATTGAAGTTATGCGATGTTAAACGAATTAATTAAGTAACAAAGGCATTAAAAAGAGAAAAATTCAATAAAAAATGCAATATATATATATATATATACAAACAAATAACTTCCTTCGCCAGTGGATAAATTCAAAATAAAAGTCGTTTTTCTCGACCGAACTGGCCAAAAACAATTTTATTCTTCACAACGTTTCGACCACATTCTGGTCCTTATCAAGTGAATTAGAACCACGCACACAACATTTTTTAATTCGCTGACATTAGTGCCCAAACCATATCATGCAATCGCAAATCTAGAATCGCAAAAACGCAGTAGTCAATAAGATAAAATCATGACAAGTTACCAAGTCTATAACATAAAGTGAAAATCTATACCATAAAGTAAAAATAAGATAAAAGAATTTGAATTAAATAAGTGTAAATAAAATAAGTTAAGTTAAAAGGTCAAAAAGTAGTCAAATTAGGTAGTCAAAAAGATAAAAACATGAAAAGTTACCAAGTCTATAACATAGAAATAAAATAAAAGAATTGAATATATATATATATATTGATTTGTTCATCGATTAGATATATCACGCAGCAATTAATGTAATTAATGAGAAAATAATGATAGAACTATTCACCAACAAATTCGACCACACATTTTCACATCAATTTTTCTCGCGTTCCACGATGCTGTCAACTATTTGTTAGAGAGTGAATGGAACCGGAAAAACCTGAGAGCGTTCTGTTTGATACCGTTTTATCGTTTTATAGTTTTATATAATGTTACTGCTCCAATAACTCCAGTACTCAGCTCACAGCTGTATCAAACAGTTCTGTCTGATGAGTCTGATGGAACCCACTAGCGCCTCTATGTACACAAAACATTGAACTACGTACCCATGTCCACGAATATTTCCAACGGATAACACATCCACGGTCTTCGGGTTCAGTTTCAGCGCCCCGAAATAATTTCCTATAAAAAATAAAAACTCAAAGAACAAATGCTCATTATGAAACACTTGAGCTGTTACAATCTCGAAATGTTTTACACTTTATAAAATTATTTTTATTTTTATTTTTTATAATATATTTTTTATAGCGTTTACATAAAAAAAAAAGGATTTATGCCCAATGGTTATATTCTCCTTCTCTCATATCCTTTCGAACGTGTATGATTTACGGCATTTACGCGATCCCGCGTATAATCAACCGTAATCGAACATGCAGAACTTTTGCACGGCACGTTAATCGAGTATTTATTATTATGTTTTTTTATGCCTGAAAGATGTTTGAGCAGTTTTATCTTTTGACATATATTGTTTCAATTTTACCGGATGTTTCCCAGACAGCACAATGTCCAAAATCTTATGATATGACGTCTTTAATACGTCTTATGTCCCGATTTTGGACATTGCAATGTGCTGTCTGAGTTATTTATCGTTACGATTAGATAGTTAAATTTGGCCTAATATCCAAGATATTAAGTATAAATGAATTAAGTGATCCAAAGTCTCATACATAATGGCGTTATTATAACAGCGTCAGTGTTAAAAATGGACCGCGCGCAATCATTGATCGAAATGGAAGTTTACTGCAACCGGCCGGGCCCGCGATCTTTATACATATATCTTCCACCTAGATGATTTCGAGAGACCGGTTTTGTCCTCAGGTATTCACGCTGCATTCGTTTTTTCCCCTCGAAGAGCCGCCGATATCGAAAGAGAATAGGTACATGCAAATCACAAGGACACGTTTCCCGCGGGTCTTTCTCTGAGAATTCAAACTGTTCCCCCGATACGAAGGCTAGTTTTATTGATTTTAAGAATCGATTTTATGGCTGTGAAACAACAACACAAAAATTGAATTCAGAAAGCTTAAATTTTTTATTAATGGTTTTAAAAGCTAATTTATTATGAAGAAACTTCTATATAATATTCAATTTTATCATGCCTATATTAAATAAAGAAATAAAGGCGGCAGTGTGGTCTAGTATATAGTCGAGCGCCAGACTCGTAATCTGAGGAACCAGGTTCGAGTCCACTAGAGCCATGAAGCATGGAATGTTTTTCCGATAGCTTCCGCCCCTTCGTGCAAGATAGGCTCTTGTGCGAAGAAAACTGGGCTCCGTCTTTCGGAAAGAGACGTTAAGCCGTTGGTCCAAAGGGTTAAAGTGAGAGGAGAAGGATAGTATTGGTAGTAGATTGCGAACCCTGCGGGGATATGCGATAAATTACGAATTTTACAGAAATAAAGAAATATAATTATCACCTATGCATTGAATTTCTCCTAAATCTCTCGCGAACATTTGATAGAAATTATGACAAATGTTACAAGTCAATCTCTTATAAAAGATTTTCGTTTAACACGGATTTCCTGTTGACTCAACGAGCAACTATGAAGTCCCCTATCGAATCAGATCCGTTTGGAATGAGCCATGGACCAGTCTTCACCCCTCGAATAGTGATCATCTGCACATGGGACAAAGAACTGGATTCCTCCTGTGCCCGCGTGTGCTCCTTCGGCCGTACTCTTGTCGTTCCGTCTCTCGGCTTGTCTGTTCTAGAAGGCTCGTTGAACCGGAGTCACTAATTTACTACGCTAATGAGTCGCGCGAGAAAAATTCTCGCTCGCGTCGGTGACCTCTCATTGGGAAACACGACGTTGGGAAAACCGCACAATGTACTTTTCGACGAAGCCCGTTGTGACACGTATTATTCATTCGCCGCAATGAGGAAACGAATAGAGGAAAGAGAAAAAATTATTTTACAGCAATTTCGTGAAAGAGAATCGATTAGACGTGGATTTGTTGTATAATGCTGGACAAAGAATAAAGAAATATTTATGCATTTGACACAAACACTTTTATCCATTTTAAACATTAAATTTTAATTGTAAATAAAAAATAATAGAAAAATATAATTGTCTAGATAATTAGCTAATAATCATAATATAGACATTAAACGAAAAATTTTGCTATCCTGCTATGACAAATGTGTGTTTTGATCGAAAGAGACAATAAAATATATCTTGCATTTGTTTACATATAAATTGTTTACCAAAAATAAAATATTGTCTGATCCGTCAAGCATAAATCAAAAGTCGACTCTAAATCCAAAAAGTTATAGATGAAAGGAAACGTATATCTTGATGTATATATTAATTAACATCATCGTTGATGTCACTATTATAAGAAAGAAATTGGTGATTTCATAAACAAAAGATCGAACAATAACAGCAAAGCAAGAAATATTTGGAAAGGAACAAGATAGACGGTGCATCGCTCAAGGTAGACAGGAACCAGTGGGTAGATCCCCTTCTTTTTGACCCTTTTATTATTTTCCATAAGTTCTTTCATCAGACTTGAATCGTCCAGTGACGTGAAAGTAACGACAGTGGTGCTCAGCTCTATAAGAAAGAATTTTTATTGATATTATTTATTTGGTCAATAAATAATAAATATATATATATGACATTTAAATATATATTATTTTCGAACATGTTGAAAGCCATTTAAATTGTTAAAAACTCCGAATTTTTACGCGCGCGTAATTTCTTTTAAAAAATAGCCTTAATTCCATTTATACATGTGTATTTTCGAAGATCTGATGAGAAAAAGAAACTATAAATGTTACACACCTAAAATAACTCTTAATTTAAAAAAAGGCGTATATGTTAAGAAATTTATAAATACTATTTGTATAATTTGGAAAGTACTTATAACTCTAAATATAAAAAGCATTGTTTGTATTTACCCAAAATGAACATACGTGTTTTGGAACAGTAGATTTTCTTATCTTTGTTTTTTATTTACCCAGTCTGGAGATAAAT
Organism: Temnothorax curvispinosus; assembly: GCF_003070985.1. Lineage (NCBI taxonomy): Eukaryota > Metazoa > Arthropoda > Insecta > Hymenoptera > Formicidae > Temnothorax > Temnothorax curvispinosus. Next base: position 65,836 of record NW_020215619.1, on the reverse strand, counting down.
GTATTCGAACAATTGTCACTTGTTTTGCCTATTTTTTCGTTTTTATAACGAGTGTTTGTCCGAGAAATGCAAACGGATCCGAGACGCCGACTGTCCTTGCTGGTCGAATAATCATCCTTGACCAGGGATCAGATGGTCGTTCTCACCTGCCGGTATAGGATTCCCCCGGTTTGAGGCGCTCTGACACACCTGGTGTGCCCGACTTCGACTTGGACATTCTCTAGTGGGGTCTCTTCAGCCTCGCCTCGGTGCATTATGTACGTGAACCTTCAGTTGTCACCGCGACGTCGGCGGAGTCGCATTGTGTGTTACGCTTTCCGTTCGGCCGGCTCTAGTCGGTTGCGTTTGGAGAACGCTCCGACTATTATTTTAGTAGTAGTGCGGATTCGATTCGCGAGAATATTCGTGTTCAGCCAAAACGTGTCTCAGTGTGAAAATAGTGAAGGAGAAGCGTGTCTTGGGACCGAAACCTGCCTGAAATCTAATTTCGGTCTCATGTGGTATACCACTTTGATTCGGGAGCACATGTACGTCGGTGATCAATTTAATCTCTATGCGGCGATAAATTATGTAGAAATAAAATTCAGTTTTTTTTTTCATTTCTACTTGTGAATTACATTTTTTAATTCCTAATTCTTTTGAGGTCTTACCCCTGGAATTTCTAAAATATACAAGTTTTTTTTTAGAAAGTAAATAAGCGTATCATGCAGATTTACTGAAAAAGATTTTATATTAAAAAGAGTTTTAATATTTACGGACTACAAAATAAAAAAGTGAGAGCACGTCTTGATACGATCATTTTGATATGAATGTATTTATTTGATAAATTTAAATTCTTACTTTGTTGCACTGTTACTCGAGTTATTTTGGGTATATTATTAAAATGCTGTTGTAAGTATTATTTTGCTCTTTCGTTTTATATCTTGAAACCAAACGCACTTTTGGGCGGAATATGACAGAATCTCGAAAACAGTGATAACACAACGGAAACAAGTGTCATGCTGGTCGCTGCACATCATGTTTCAATGTTATAACGATTATAATATTATGATGCTTTATTTTCTAATTGTTTTATTGTTATTTATGATAACAAACAAATTATACTGTGTTAAAAATACGTGGATTTAACTATATAACATTATATATACTTAAAGCAATACATATTTATAATAAATTGCAAAATATACAAGCTAAAATATAGATACATATACTTACATACAAAAATTACATTATGACAATTACTGTATATTTTAAATTTAAACATTAAGAGAACGCAATTATTTAAAATATTTTATTTTATTTTTATTAGCTCTGAATCGAGTTTGAACTTTTTGATGTATTTATTTTTGTCTTTAATGATTAATGTATTACATATGTAACATTTTTTATTCGTAAACACGATTACGTGCTATATAAAAAATGCGATTACGACATATCAATCGTCGCTATTAGCGGATTGCATCTGTCTGAAAACAGTCTTGTAACATAAACGTATAAAATTTCATAAAAATCGAGTTTATTCGACCTTGCCAAACTTCTCAAGTTTTTCTTCAACGGTAAATAAATTAGTGAAGCTTGACGAAATACAAACAGATGTAAAACAGATAATTATGTATTCACAATGTGATAGCCAAATGAATGTGACAGCCAAATAAATCGCCTATGAGACTGAAAAGTGTAGCCGTGGGATTCACATGTAACTATCTGTTTATTTTCAACGAAAAAAGTTTTATGCAATATAATATTTTTCAATTATCACATAATTATATCTACACGGTTATTAACTCGAGTTACGAGGCATTTTATCATTAATATGTTAATATGTTCAGAGATGAGACGTTAACATGTTCAAAGATGAGATTTAAAGTTTTATTAGTAATATGTTTTCTCTTGAAACGTCTGTTTTCAAATACCAGAGTTTTAGCACATGCTAATGAACGATTAGCAAAAGATATATTTATATAGAACTGACTAAAAGAAGAATGTTTCTTAATTATTTGCAACGTGTTACAATAGTTCGCATTTTTAAATAAAATGTATTATTTTAGATAATAACGGTCTAATATTTTTATTATTGACATAGAAAACATAATGTATATTTATCTCGATTATTATATTACTGTAGAGTATATCATTAGATCAATAATAATGACACCACTTTAGTGCAAATGTATATTTATAATAGATTTGCAGTAAAATAATATTATTATTATGTTTTAATGATGTTTTCTACATTCTAAAAATTTTTAATACGTAAATACTACATCTTTTATATCTAGTCTACTTCTAGACTAGAATATAAGAAAAGTAAATTTATTTCTTTGCAATTAACTTTTTATACAGCTAATTTGCCAAGATATGCACTCATATACATATAATGTATATGTATAATTAGTGTTGATGTATTTAGAATTTGTTGAACTTTGATATTGATTTTATTAATAATATTTATCTATATTAAATTATTATACAACCTTTTAACGTACAATTATCAAGTATTGTTTATTTAAAATTCAATTACTGTTGATATATAGATATAATGACATTATAGCACTGAAAACGCGTTGTGAACACATGTTCAAATAATTTAGCATTTTTATTTATTAGACTATTATTAGATAACCATAGGCAATACTTTTGTTTCAATATCAAATAATGAACATTGATAATCCTATTTTTATGCAAAAATTTCATTTTTATTTTAACAACTCATACTTTCTTATAATAACATATATTTATTTTCTTAAATAAATCATAAGCACATTTACAAATGGCAATTGTTTAATGTTAAGAATTTTATCTGTCTTTGTGATTAGCGCTGTATAAAGAAAGAAAAGTTACATACCTATACACGTATAAAATACATAATTTATAAATAATGTACCTACATATATGATTCCAATACATGCAATATGTGCATCATACGTAGAAAAATGCGCCTCAAGGAATATTTGATCTAGATTTGCGCGTTTCGCGCGGGAATAGAAAAGCCATGTGCTATTTGGGTTAGTAGACACAGACGTTCTACATTTGAATTATAAAATATTGACCGGCTTGTTCGCACGTTAATTACACGAATGATTAAAATGGTCTTGAGACGTATGATTACTTAATGAATGAAAATCGAGCGTGATAGAATGTAACTGCTACTTTCTCGCGTCTGTTAATTACAGTTAGAATTGTTCACCATCGTATGCGTATTAACGCGAATGCATACAACGGACGTAATTCTCTTCCATTTGTAAATATTGCTAATAGGATTTGTTAATTGTTTTAATAAATTTATTACACATAATATTTTAAATAAAAAGAAAATTTAAATAAATTTCAAATAAAAACATTTATATTTATATTTTATTAAATATTCAATATAGTAATTTGTCTTTTAAAAATTGCAAAGAAACAGAAAGAGCGAGAGAGGGAGAGAGAGAGAGAGAGGGGAGGAAGGAGACATATATGTCTTAATTTAATTTCTTGATCATGAACATGTATTTATATGTAGCTATTTAATTTTTGTCAAAAAAATCAATAAGAACAAAAAAAATATATTATGGATCAATTTGATCACATTACCTTGATTTTGCCCCCCCCCCTCTTTCTCTCTCTCGCTCTTACTATGATTTAATTCTGCCTGATACAATAAAATCAATATTTCAAATAACTTCCAATCAACTTTATCGCGATGGAATACGCTTCCGGGCACCATATGTTAATGTAAATTATGAATATTCGCATATAAATGTAAATTATAGGTAACACTTGAGGCGGATGATTTCAAGGTCACATACTTCTCGCAATTTATTGACACACGTGTCATCCAATTATAAAAAAGATAATAAAAATAAGCCACTTATTAGATGGAGCAATAAAAAGAAACAGAAGAGTATAAGTATATAAATAAAAATATATTTAAATAAGTTTAAATTAAATGAATTAAATTTTTATCTTAGCATAAAAATTGTAAAGATTTTTCTTTTTATAGAACTATAAAAATTTTATAAATTATAAACAGCTAAAATTTACGTTATAAATATTTATTACTTGGGCTTCCTCATTGCTAAAAAATGAGAGAAATACATTTTATTCCATCAAATAAATATATGTATTGTAATTTGCATGTGATCATCAATTTCTACCGATAAAAATGCCAATTACATTTTTGGTCTTTTGTTTTCAGAAACAAAATTAATGATGAGCAACAGTCGAGGTGTTACGCGACTGTTATATCACGTAGCAATGACGTTAGAAATATAATAGTCCCATTATACATACATTTCAGAATACTTATACATATATACGAAGAATACTGTTCTTTAGAATGAAAAAGTAACATGATATTTTATCACTTTGATGACTGTCGTTTTCGCGACACTTATTGATTATTACTGTCGCGCATGCGAAGAAGCCCTTTTTGCTAGATCGTTTAGTCCGATCATTTCTTGCATAATCGTTTTTCTCCCGTTCTCATGGGAAGCTGTTGCATTTGCAGCAATCGCATGCTATCGCGCGCTTTTATTACGTCAGTAGCCTATATACCTACTTTACATAGGGATCTTGAGACTGAATACTTTTGGCCTGGAGTGCCGAAAAGTGATTAATTTATGACTTTACTTTACATCACGCCGTAAAGAAATAATGGAAGATGATTTCATGGAGTGATAAAAGAATCTTTTATAACTAGTACAATAAAATTACAGATAAACGTAGATATTTACAATATATTAAATTCCAAACTACTTGTTGTGAACTTTTAATATGCATTACATTTAGAAATGTTTATATATTTGTAAATTTTGCAAATTATATGTTTTTATATCTTGTTTTGTCTTTTTGAGATTGCATTTTATCTAATTTTATCTAATTTTAAAGTAATAAACGCAATCTTGCATGCTATATAATTTTGCGAACTAAACTCGCTCTTGCTCAATATTCTTCTGATAATAATAATGATATACTTTGTATTTTGGCACTCACAATCAGATTTATGGTACCGAGGTAATACGAAAATAGAATCTTAAGATACGAAGATTCGAAGACGACGTATGTAAATAAACAATCATCAGTAAATAAATTCTTACACACGCAAATGTATTTACTTAAAAAATAAATTTAACACCAGGATTTTTGTCACAAAATGTACGTTATCGCGATTTGTTCTCTTTATATAAAAATCAAAAAATTAAATCTGTATCAAAGGGAGAGTCACCTTTTATTCTTTTTGAGTAAAACTTGATTTTAATTTCAAATTGTCTCTTGTACAGATCAATTTATATTATTATTTAATTATAATTACCTATCATTTAAATTGTTTTAATACTATCTTTCATATGCTATTATAATAGTTGTACTTTTGTATCACACCTTTGCACGTAGCAGACAATAGACAAGTGACACTCAATACGCGACAGTTGGTGATTACGTGATCAAGATTTTTTCTTCCCTTTTTTCCTATCTGATCATCGGTGCGCGACGTCGTGGTCATACTTGTCGAAGCTCTGCGAGCACGGGGTTTTACTTTCACAGCGTAAGATCTCAAGTTAATGCGCCATTGCGCAATATACGCAAGGCAATAAAGCCGCGGAGGTTACTGAGCCCTCGCATGATTGCTATTAATAACCGTGCAAATATTGTCATTATCAGCGTCAATTTTTCATATCGTCAATAGAATCCTCACAACGGCAATAGATCAATAATATGGAAATGCCAGCGATAATCACTACCTAGTAGCAAACTGTTTAAGTCCCTGCGCAATAGTGTGACCTATCTACGACAGACTCGTGTGTGTGGATTATATGGCTGGAAATAAGTTATTTCTCCATTAAGCCCTCTTAGGCGATGCTCACACTAGCCTTTTGTCCTTCAGTCTAGTTGCTTCTCTTCTATTTCTTCATGTTAAGTATGCTTTGCAAGCTCTTTCTCATGAAAAAATGTTAATAATCCTTATCATATTTTACAATTCAGAATAGCATCAAAAGACATCAGCGATTTTCTGCAGAAATGACAAATAATAAATAAATAATAATTAATTACGTTTTTGAGTTTTTGATAAATAAAGAAATGTTGATAAAGATTTCTTACACGTATATTTCTATATATACATATTTCTTAAGATTTATAATCTTGAATTGTATCTCTTTTATATGATTTTGCCCTGTATGCATAAAATAATACCAACAGACGTATATATATTAGAATTTAAATTATTCTTGCACCGTAAGTTTTGGCTGACTCGACAAGTCAAGAGATAACGCGTCAAAAATCCGTCGCATTATTCCCTTATCTATTTATACCGATACATTCTCGTAGGTCAGCAACGGTAAAGACTTTGTACGGGAAATAATTAACCCTTTTTTCTTTAGTCTTCTACTAGGCTTTCGATGATCACGGATTCTTTTTACATTTAATTTTCTTCTTGCGGAAGCAAAACCTTGAATACTTTCGTTGAGCGTCACTTTTGCTGCTCTCTCGAAGGCTATGTTTTGCATATAATAAGAAAACGTGCCGCGTGAGCTCAGAACAGACATATAGCTGCGAACGAAATCGAGTGTCGACGAGCTGCTGCATTCCAATGCGCCGCACCATAATCCAGAGGGTTTTTTTATGGGAGGTTTAAGTGCACCATACCTTCGACGTGTGCATGGAAAATGTTAGAAGTTTTCTGTGATCTATAGAAACACGTAAGATCCGTGAAAGTGTTTAATATTAGGTAGTAATTTTTTCATTGTATTTGTTCTTTTATGATTCTATAAGGAATCTATAAGGAATCAAATAAAAGATTTTAAGTTGAACGTAACATTTTATGCTGGAATAAAATAATTATGAACATTAAAATGACGTGTGTCAAATTCTCATATCTAATATTTTCAAGAAAAGAAGATTGCTTTTGTTGCTGATTGTATTAGCATGTTCATTTTTATATATTTACTTTTTAAAATATTCTTCTTTGTAGGTAAAAACAAAAGCATCCAGGTTTATCCATATAATTCATAAATAAAATTATTTTCCTCGCTGATACTTAGATAAATTAAAAATATTAAATATTGTTAAAAATTTTTAACATTGTAAGAAATAAGCATAAAGCAATTTCTAAAATAATTCTTGTTCAATCGTCATTTTTTACTTGTCGAAACAGTAAAAACTTAAAGACACACTTTTACATACTTTTCTGAAAGGTAGATTCAAGCGGTACCCAGAAATGCATTAACCGGACATGAAGTATCACTCGCGCTAATGGCTTGGGAAATCATGCGACTAAGCCGGAATCAAAGTTTCATCAGCACTTAAAAGTCTCGTGAAACCGAGGAAGCCATAACGCCGAGACCGCCTTAACATAATTTGCGTCGGGGATCCCAGAAGAAATATCGTCTTTTTTTTAGTAAATAGTGACATGGTTCGAGGTAGCTCGAGAAGATAAAGCGATCTCCGTAAGATCGAAACCCTCTACGCTATCTAGTATAATACTTCGGAGAATTGTTTACAAAATGATGCTCAAAGTCTCTTATGGATTTCCCTTCATTTTATTATTGTCATACCTGTTATGGCAATTCTGTTTTTATATCATCGTAACACAGTAATTATATTGATAAATTGAATAGGAAAAAGTAATACCTATATGAATATCATGTTTCCTCATTCACGAGGAATAGAATTGAATAGAAAATGTGGGACATTTTATTTGTTGTATTTATCGCTAAATGATAACGAATTCTACAAGATGACTCATTTTTATGAAATAATACGATTATATAATATATATATTTTTCAAAAGTAATATTTAAAATTACTTGACGCATTATTTAACTTGGTTATCTTCAAAGAAAATTACACATTTATGTACACCTATCTAATGTACCTATTTAAAATGATTTATTTAGATACGTATGAGAGTAATCGGATATTTTCAGGGTAGGAGTTTAGTCATTCGTCAGATAAACGATCTGTTCAAATAAACGATGCCGTTCAAAGCTACTCTCGCGCGAGCAATCTTTCCCAATTTTCCGGACATTTATGGGGTGACGGATGCGCCACGCACGTGATCGAGCACGTGGACCACGAGCGTCAAGAAAATCATAGACCCTCTATTTCGTCTCAGAGATGCCGGATCATCCCTGTTTTATGCACAAGCACATCCCTCGAGATGCCGGCGCGTGACTTACGACGTGTCGGGCCGGATTAGAAGAAAGTTCCCTTCCGAAATTGCTTGCAATTGGCAATCTATGAGTCATCAACTACATTTGATGTGAAGGACTAAACTCAGATATGCGGAAGAGCAAAAAATTTCTGCGCAATATGGAAATGACATTTGTCACGAACCATTCTTTAGGCTGACAAAAACATTCGAGTAATAAACAGATAAACATTTATAATTTCGAAAGCTATATTGGTCGTTTGTATCACGAAATAAATGTTAGTGCTAAATGTCAAACAAGAATTATACAATAAAATCGGATAAAAAATTATTAAAATATTGTTAGGAATTTTATATTCATTAATTATACAGAATGTCCGACAAGTCATCAATCGAAAGGTGAAAATATAATCAAATTGAAAAAAAAAATTATGCATCATTTTGCAAAATTTGCAATAGTTATTGAGTAATTAATTAAAACGTCTGAGCAAATAGGCACATGACTTTTCTTTTCAGTTTGGCCCTATCTACCTTCATTTTTCGATTGGTCAATAACTTGTCGGGCACCCTGTATAAATAGATTAACAACAGAAATATAGCCGAAGGCCGAAGTAACACAATATTTTCACAGTGCGGTTAGCAAATCATTCCACTGAGGCAGTGCGAAACACAATTCTTATTTACATAATTTTTTTTGCGCACTTGAGATTACCACGTAACTACGTATTACGGTGCTAATTTGCTACTTTTTAATCATGGTCTCGTTACGTGTCGTCATGCCGTCCATGCTCACCTTAGCAGATCCGCCGGAAGTGGAGGAAGAAGGGAGAGTGACCTACGGAGGACGTCCTACAAGTTGCGCGCGCATCCCTTAGGAATATTGTCACACGGAACACGATGCAGACCGACGAAGAGATTCAGTACGCGCCGAGGAGCCGGCCGGTGAGCTTTTACGACAATTACAAGGTGAGTCCCTCACTCACGTGTTTCTGTTTCACGTGTGTCATTGTGAGAATCTTCGCGTGCGCCAGTGTAACGTGACCAGCATTAATCATCGATCCAATTATGTATCTTTTGGAGTAGCGGAAATTATACCCTATAGAATCATTGCGTAAACAGGAAATGAGAATTACAAAAATTTCGGTGCGTCAACAGGTTCTAAAATAATAAACGCGAGTGAAAATATGTAATAGATTTTGTTTTAACAAAGTGTTAATTTAAAGTTTCCTTCTTTAAAGTGTCCGGGGGTTAAATACTATAGAAATGCAAAGACAGTAAGAGAGTGTAGGTAATTCTAAATTGAAAGGATCGAATCTGAAATGCAGTATCTGTAACTCAAAAGAATTGCAGTTTTTCTATTAGACATTCTATGTATAGCATAAAATATAAATAATTTAAAATAGCCTCTGTGCAATACTATCGGTAGCATCACATATCAGAACAAAGTTACACGAAAGATTATAGTTTACAACCGTTGTTACCGTTAATTACTTGAATTTAAGAAAGAATAGCTGAAAAATGTCTACTGTGCTCCTTACATCACTACAAATATTCTGTTAGCAGCATCTAAGAAAAACGTAAAAGCATCTAACAAAAAAGTTAAAAATACCGGAGCTGCATAACCGTAACGTTTCATACTAGTATGTAATTAGATTCTTGGTTTTAATCAATATTTATTATCTAGATATACTCGCCGTGCACAAATCATCATAAATTTACATTTTAACATCGATAATAGACATTTGTTCCGTACAATGTACTTCATACCGTCAGAAGGAGAAAATGACTCTTCTCTTCTGTATCTAAAAGCAGAATTTTTAATATAAAAGTTTTTAATTTATTTTTTCCATATTTAATATTTAAACTGTGACGCAAATCCGAAATGAACGGTATCCCTGTAACTATTTGTGGTTAATTATATATACTTAAACCTTTACATTTAGAATAATAGTTCTAATTCTAAATTCTAAACACTGATGAAAAGAAGAGAATTGTACAAACTCGCTAATTGTCTCACACTCATAGTAATTTTAATATTGACTATCGCGTTTGATTCTTCTCGACTGTATTTTCTCGACTTTTTGAAACACAACTCGGCCTTTTTTTCGAGTGGCAGAAATTATTTGTCAAAAATTAACACGATCGTTTTTTCGATCCCGCAGGACGTGCCGGTGATGCCGCCTTGCGTCACTTCCACCATGAGTGTGGGCAATTTGAACCAGGTTCGTGATGGCAATGACACGTCCGTCGTATCTCAGAGCAACAACAATAATAATAGCATTAATAGTAGCAATAATAACAACAACAACAGAGTCAGTAACGCCGTTAGCGTGGGCAACGTATCGAAGATTCACCCTGCCAAAGTCACGGGTGAGTTGAATGCACTTTTTACGATGCGCTTCCTGCGTGTGTGCGTACATACGTGCGAGAGTGCGATGATCGATATGTAGTTTCTTATACATTCGTCAAGTTGACTCGCTTCGAGCGCTTTCCGCTTACACATTTTACATTTATTAATCAACATACTTAACTTAAAACAATAGGAATAATAATATAAATTAGTTCTGAATTGCTCCTAGATGATAATTATAAACTTAATTAATCTCGAAGTAATAAAGTTAACGAAATTACAAAATGAAAATCAGTAATGAATAACTGGGATTAAATTATCTGCATTATTTTCCTATATACACCGTGTGCTAATCTCTCGTGCCAGCTTGACCCGTTTGTTCTACTTCAGATGTTACCAGTCCGCGAAACCTTATCGTCCTGAATTCTCGTGTGTGCCATGGTACTTGTTTTTCGTGACAGCTATGTTCGTGCGTGCCAAGATTGTGCGTACTAAGAAAGTTGTGCGTATTTTGGCGCGGACTGTGAATATGCAATAATTAGGTTAACTTTTACACATGTCCTTTTAACAATAAAGAATTTAAAAAACATTATATCTTTTGTATAACAGTATATCATATATAATAATTTTTATAAAAAATAAAAACCATGTACAAAGATTTTGCAAGTGTCATCGACGGGCACTGTATTTTCTCTGAACTTTTTACTGTACATATAATCTTGTAGTTTCATAAAGAATAAAATAAACGTAGTATACGCACGCGTAAATAATAATTAAGTCATTGCGGATTTGAAATGTGAAAGCGAAATCGAGTTTTATGACATCATACATAATTGCCATATGTGTAAGAACTGATTCATTTGCTTGCGAGATATCTACATATATTGAGATATATTTCTCTGAAATATTGAACGTCGGGACAAGATAGAGAACGGTGCAATAAAGATACTTCGCACCTGGGCACCTTTTTGCTGAATGTTTTACTGTCGACAGGTGCAGTGTCGACCGGCAACATCGGGCGTATTAGCCGCGGTGACAAAGAGAAGGAACTCGGTCGAGCACCATCGATGGCCAACTGTCTATCAACCACGGTTCCTGTCAATCTGGCAGCTTCTCAAATAGCCGGTCGACATACGCCCACGAGAAACTCTTTAAGGCACAGCAGGATGATAGTGATGAATCGGACCGGCCATCGTGAGTACACAATAACTTCTTACTCTGTATAAGCTTCCTTTTGTATTTTTCTAATCGTGGCATGTGCAATTAGAACGCAATACGAAAAAAATTAATATACCTTTAATTTTTCAAACTCATATTTTTATTTCTTATCTTGTGTACATTTAAACATAGTCAATTTCTTCAAACATCTTTAAAAAGTATTACGAGTTATGAGTAATTTGTACGTCATGCACCTAGCCAAGCGATTTTCCGGCTTTTAATTAGTAGAACGCAATAATTTGTCTGTTCGTTATTGTATCACGAATATGCGAATATTACCATAGCGAAAAAGTTACAAGAATTTAAAAGAATCTAGGCGAGCGTTTCGAAATATCTGTACCCAAGAGCACGCGCGATCGAAGTACCGCAAAGCGAGGAGAGTGGCAATTCTCTGCGCTCTTCTCGATCGTTCCGATAAAATCATGCGTGTATTATATGATTATCAGCTTTTTGCTATCGGCGGCGATGCGATCGATTTCTCCGGAGGGCGAGATCGCACGGCCGCGAATCGCAAGGCCGCGAATCGCTTCTCGGCCGCGGAATGCGACCAGCCCGGTTGTCACTCGATTTTCTCGATTTCTTTCAATAACCGTCTCGTTGCTCCGCGCGACACATTATAGCACTGCTATATATGTATAATTCTGCGCTAACGAACGCGCGACTGTCGCTTTTAATACCCATCGCCGCAGGTCGGCCGGCAGGATTGAGGTTGATGCCAAGGCAGACAGGAAGATTATAATTAGCGCCGCCGCGGACTGCAGGAAAGTGCAGCGGCTTTTTATCACCGCGATAATTAGATAGAGTAAAATGCACGGAGCAAATGGTACCTAGTTAATGGAAAGAGTTAGAGGTGATGAAATTGTAAGGCGCAGAAGGATGGACGCTTTTAAAGGGGAGGAATACAGAAGTTGAGGGAACACTTACACCTGTAACTATGGAGGAATATGTATAAAGAATATTTAAAGATGGTAAAAGTGTAAAATATTATATTGCATTAAAAATATTATAAAATTAAAAGACTTTAGTGGCTCTATTAAAATTTTACCTTAAAAATTACTTAAAATTCTATTTTTATCAATTGGTTTACTGTCTTCGATTACTGTATTCAACTGTCATATTAATAGTATTATAATTTATTAGATATTTTTTATTAAAATTATACATAAAAACTTATTTTATTTAAAGGCTTAACACACCAATATCAAAAAATACAAGGCAGTGTTTCGCGCGATATATGTACATATGTGATGTGTAAAATTATTTTATGGAAATTATTGTAGCACATTATACAATTTTTTGTTTGAAAAAAGTAAAAAGAGAAAGAGAATTCTCTTGAAACGATACGGTTGAAGAAACACGAAATATTGGATTTTATTGCATATTCTGCTAAAACTACTCGTATATCGTCTCATTCCTTTAGAAAGAAGATTTACTCTTTTTTTTCTTCAGTTACCCTAGCGTATATATTTCACTGAGTTTTAAACGTTTCTTGCTCCGCTGGCCACAGAACATACTTTAAAGTGAATGCACATGGTTCTCCGCAGAGATAGCGGAAGTACCGAGCCGGAAATATATTGCGTGATCTTTTTGGTTCGCGTTCGAAATACGTGCGCGGTCTCATCTCGGCGCGCGAATGTAAAGAATTCATTGTACTTTTTAACCGTCTCGCTTTGTACATACCGCAAATTAATTACCCTACCGTAATTCCATTATACTTGCAAAAACGCAACATTTTAAAACTTCTTCATTTTAACGGATAAAAATTATTCCTGCGAATCATAAGAAGCTAAACTTTCTTATCGTAAAACGTATTGGATAAAATTATAAACCTTTGTTATATCTAACAATCTCTTAAGTAAATATAAACTTCCAATTTCTACAATAATATTCAAACTCATATATATACCGATAATATTCAAATACTAATTAAAGCAAAGAAATGGCGCGCTACGTGAACAATAAGCATCGTTTCCGTTACCTTTGTGAGGATATATACAAGCGACACGTGCGAACGACGAAGGGTCTAAATTGATGAAGTGCGTACGTACCGTGATTCCGTTCTGCTCTATATTCAAGGGCTCGTATGCTTGGCATATACGTCGCCCTAATTCTATTTCGGGACCGGCGGGCAGACTTACAAACCCGACCCGCTATTCTTACGCCCAATTTCGCCCTTACACACATAATCCGCATTTGGTTTTCGTCTAGATTCGTGACGCCGAGTAGTCGAACGATCATGCTATTTTCCTTGTTATTCTAAAAATAAATTAAATTTCAAATAACACAGCTTACGATAATTCCAGCGGACAATGCAACGCTTAAACGTATATATTAATCAATTAAAATATGTGATGTAAAAATTATTTATATATATAAAATTTTTATATTAATAAATTTCTCGCCTGTGACGTGACAGAAATTGGAAACAGTTGCCAAATACGTTGACCTTTGGAATTATATACGTCTTACGAGCAGCCGTCGCAGTTATTAAAATTACAGTGCAATTACTCAATTAACCTGCGGTCGTTCCTTTTTACGCAAGTTACATCGTTAGAATTATCCATGCATCGGGGACAACGGATGATGAAAACGTACCACCCACTACGCGTATGTTATATGCGTGTACGTGGGCCGCACATTTTACGGCGAATTTGCCGGCCGTGACGGCGCGACGTATAAACGAGGACCAACTCTCATTGTTATCTCGTGTATATAAGGTATGCGTTTACGTTCACATTTACATAAACCAGCCTATTTACGTAGTCGACGTGTCCGATACCCGATGTGAACGAAGACAAATTACCGGTAGTTGGGAATTTACGCGGTGAATGCATTGTAGTATATATATATATGTGAGTCGATTGTACCAAATTCTAACTGTTTCTCGACTCTTTCACAATTTTAATTAACTTCAAGAAATTCAGCTATTATTGTCACCTATTGTCTACTGTAACCGGTGAATTATACACCAAGCATTACGAATCTCATCTGAGCTACTGAACATTTTCACATTGGCGATGTATCGGCGACGAATTGATGTTGAATTAACGGTAATAAGTGCGTGCACGATTCATCTCGTCGGTCGTTGTCGCCGTTTTATCTCGGTGGTACGGCCCTTTCTTCTTTTATACCCGCATCGCGCGCGCGGTATATTCTCGCATTGTGCAACAAATACGGCGTACATATGGCGAGGCAATACACAATGCGAAACAACACGTATTCATGTTCTGCATTCCCGCACCCGTGCGACTCGCGCTTCTCAAAGGAGCAGCAATATCCGCTACTTAACGGCTGCGGTATGGTCGCCCGTTACGTCGAAAACGGTCCGATTATGCAGTTTTTTTTTTACGGGAGGAAAGTCTGAAATTTACGTTATGCGCGTGAAAACTGCGATTACGTACGGCTTTTATTTTTATCGGATTACGACCGTCTTTTTTATAGTGTGCGGACATTTACATTCCCCAGTTGCAGCTTGCCTCGTTCGCCAGTTACAGCGCGTATCCTGCAGTACAGTTAGAGACGTAATCCTCACGTGGCAGGTGCGCGCATTGCATTTCCGCGAGTGAAAATTGTTTTTCACTTCCGATATAGAAAGCACGTATCGTATCCTCCACGGATTGGCAACCAGCGACGATCGTGAGATTGAAATTCTGTGTGGGTGCTGCAAAGGAATTTCTCTTTTACACGCGCGTGACATAATAAAATGCATCCGCGACCAGTATCTGTGGACATTGGGATAGGTCAATATACATCAGTACGAAGACAAAAAATTGGGGAATTTTGAGCTACAACAAAAATTGTATTTTAACAATGATGAACGTTAGTATAAGTCAATTAACATGGCAGTTAATCACACAATATTGCTAGAGATACTAAATACCAGCAATTTTTATCTCCTATGAATCCTTATCTTGAAATTTGCTTTCTTAAATGCAGAAAAATAAAATTTTTATGTCTATTACACGTCGTCGTTGGTCCCCTTCGCCATCACCTTCCTCGCTTCAAAGTATGTCGCGACACCAAAACAGTTGAAAAATACTGACTTGGTCTCATAGAGAGTGATTGTCTCAAGTATGTATGTGTGCTTGCACATACGCGACAATAGAGTTTCACAAAGAAATTTGGATAATATTAGATATTTATATTCTTTATTCTATTATCTATTCTTATTTAATTATAAACTATTAAAGAGAATAACAACAATAAATAAGAAAAATCACGCGAGTAGAACAGAGTTAATCATGTAATTTTTTAGAAATCATCAATATAGTTGAGTCAATTATTGAGAACTCTCTTCTTTTCTTCTCTTTCTTTCTCATTTTTGCCTAATTACCGCTGCTTCGCCTCGAGCAGGATATTAATCGGATTATGTTTGACCGAGGTACAAGTTTGCGTACTAGACTTCTTCAGACAAGTATTCAGCGCAGCGTATTCAGCAAACATGATGCATTCGTCCCTTCACTCTTGCGGTTTTTCAATAGCGGTCATAGTATACTCGCTTCTTCCTCATACCGTCGTTTGACAGTATGTTCTACGTTGGTGTCACTATACTGCGCTAATCGTACAGTTTAAAGTGTTTCTCTTGCTTAATCTGTAAATACTGATTCATTATTCACGAAAATCCGCTTTTATTACGATAAAGAATTTATAGTGTTGAATTAAACTCATTTATAATTTCTTTGACGTCGGTCCTAATTTTGAATTAGCTGATTCTAGATTTTTTCTATATTACGTACTCTATGATTTGATAAGAAAGAATGTCCCGAGTAATTTTATTTGAGTTATGTGGCGGTGAAGAAATTGAACATTAGACTCGATACGTCTTATCTATAATAGTTAATTAGTATATAAGATAACTACTAATAGTTTTATTATTATTAGGTATTCTTAAGCGTCTTAAGCGCAAAATATTTTGAAAAAATGTTACTTATTTTACAATTATAATTTTTTTAAATTATATACTGAAGTATATGGAATGAGCTCTTAAATCAATTCGATATGTCTAATGAAATGAAAAGAATATATATGCATATATAAAATTTTCCTCTTAATAATTAAAAAATTTAATTTTAGTGATGTATAGGGTGTCAATAAAAGTTATTGACCAATCGAAGGATACAGACAAATTGGTGGAGAATGTTATTTAGTAGTATCATATTTTATATAATAATTGCGTAGTCTTTTATAAATAAAAGAGACTAATTTAAAATATTTATATATGTTTACCTAAACTCAGCATGAGACCATTATTTACATATCATTGTGAAATACTGTGATGGTCAGTGATTGCTCGTGTTTTTGTCCGATATCCTGGTGAGAAACACTCACGGATCTTGCGTAAACGACGATAGTAGGCGAGTTTCCTGGCGATTCGATATGGCAAGGACGCTGCGTTCAATCATTCATTAACCGGTTAGGATGCCTTGTAAGGTGGGACGGCGGCGAGGCCACCCTGTACGGGAACTCTCCTTTCTTTCGCAGACTTAAGTATCTCGATACCGCGGGATATCGGCCATTTACACTATGGGGAAATGTGTGTCGTAGCGAAGGATGAATATGGCGCGTGCCTGTCTTCGCAACGTCGAATTACCTAATTACCTAATAAGCAACCAACCATGTCTCGACTCTCTAGCTTAAGAGATCTGCGTCAGCAAATTGTCCGTAACGGATGCAATGTGGCGAATTGCATTGCGAAATTATCGACTTTTGCTCCGGGGAATAATCCCACAGTGATGACTAAGAAAGGATGTGAATCGCGGTATAGAAGATAAAGACGACAATATGACGGTTTATTTTCTTTATATTCAAATTTATCTTAATCTTTACTTTTAAAAGTGACCTATAACTCTTCTATTTTGTCCGTGAGATATTATTT
This sequence comes from Temnothorax curvispinosus, assembly GCF_003070985.1. Lineage (NCBI taxonomy): Eukaryota > Metazoa > Arthropoda > Insecta > Hymenoptera > Formicidae > Temnothorax > Temnothorax curvispinosus. The sequence continues at coordinate 48,265 of NW_020215619.1, read as the reverse complement.
CATACTTTTAGAATAAATAAATTTATGCAGAGCGTAAAGTATGCTGAGTATTATTGCGAAGATTATTTAGAATGTAAATCATCGACACAGCCACGAATTCTGAGTAAATTTGTAATAAATTGTCAGCGATAATTATGTACTAATCGTACACGCGGTATTACGAAAGCGATATGGTAGTACGAGAGTTAAAAAGTAGGTTTATATTTTTAGGCCCAGAGAAGTTTTTACCTCCTTTGATCTACCATCGGCGATTAGCCCGTTGCCTGGCGGCATTTCAGGCTATCCTCGGCGTCGCGGTGATTTCCTTGTCGTTATGGTTGCTGCTTTGGACACCGCACCTGCCAGTCATGGACAATCCGTATTGGAGTGGCATGCCCGTAAGTGCAATAATTTCATATCGGCGATTAGATTTGCATTCTTTACCGTGACGATGCAAGATTAATACAGAATGACAATCCTCGCTTATCTAACAAGCTGAGTCTGCTAGAATGGATGTACTAATGTATGACCGCAATTAGGCTTACATATGTATTATAAAATGACATAATCATGCTTGTTAAACAATAGGGATATGGGTATTATCACTTTTGATATACTCTAGTCGCATGTGATAGTTTGAGTTTTAAAGTGATTACTTTATTGCATGGGGCTGATGGTTATTTATTGGCAACTGCATCAGTTTTAACGGTTTTAATGGTTTTCGACACTTTTATGGATTTTTTATATAAGTTAACATTATTTGAAAGCTTAACCCTTAACTAACTAAAGGTAAGTATGCAATAAAAGTAATGTTTTATCTTCTTAACAATAAGATCATTTTGCTAACAATACACTTTTCTATTTTATATTTACATAATTTGTATATGTAATTTGTAAGAAATAAAATTATATAATTTTTAACGCGTAAGTATGGCATGCATATTAACATTTCGTCTTCACAATATTTTCTTGGTGTTTAATCATTTAATATCTTTTATCTCGGTATTTCTAGCTCTTGATGTCCGGGAGCTTCGGAATTTGCCTTCTGTGCTGTTTTAGAAAAGAATATCCGACTTTGACTTCTGGATTTTGTCTTTCCGCCACGAAGGTACGTAAAAATTCTGACTCATTATAGAGATTTCTTAGAGAAATCTCTCAAGGCCGAGCCACGTATTACTCACATCATCCTCTAATGATAAGTTTTTGCATTGTTAGAGTAGTACAATATGAATATTTATTATATAGTATTACAATAGTACATATTCCCGGATTAATAATTAATTTAAAAACTTTTAATTGCGAAAGAATATCAATTTAATTTAGATTTTATTTTGACTTATTTTATTTTGTTCTATTTTCAATATTATTATTGACAAAATTATGTATAAAAATATTATATGCACTTTCTCTTAATGTTTCTTAATGCCTTATATCACGTTTTTTTTCACAAACAGATAGTTAGCGTATTTTTGGCGATTCTGGCAACCATTGCGTGTGTGAGTGCGTGCATATTCTCCGCGATGCACTTGTCACGTCTCATGGGACTGGAATGCACTCCGGCACGAGTATTGAATGCCACGTGCGTATGCAGACCACGCGGCGAGCCGCCTGATTCGCTCGAAGGTGCAGTCAGGTATGGCCAAAAAATTGAGTATAGATTGACAAAATTCTGTGACATTTTTCAGAGCATCTAAAAAATCGCAAAAGTTGTAATGTATACATGTATATTACATTTCTGAGAGCAATTTTTATAAAAAACATTTCATTTATATTTGCCATTTATCGGGAATTTATATTACATAGCATAAATAAGTTTAATAATGCACCGATGTATAATATATGTAAAGTGATACTATATTTTACCAGGTACATAGACCTTAATTGTCCCGACGTAGAAAGTATCCTGACGATCCTCCTCATCTACTCGTGCATTTGCAACGGATTAGGCGCCTTGGTAGCGGGATGGTATAGTTATCTCCATTGGAGCACGCGAGACAAAAGGCCAAAGTACACGCAAGTCCGGACCAATACCATTTCCATGAACAATAAATTTAGCAGTAAACCAATCTACAAATTGAATCTGGAGGAACGATGACGTTTGCAGATATTGTAATGATTACGCTTCCATTTCACCGTGATCCATCAATATCTTCCGTATGATTACTATTGTGATCAGTTATACATGTGTACAAAGAAATATGAACTACTACAAATATATAAATTTTATTTTGTATTATTTTGTTAACTGGCGAAATTACCCTGATATACGTGAAAATATCAGGAACTACTTATTAAACACATTTTGCACAAAGGAAAAATAAAAACGTAATTTTTACAAAGATACGAACAAAAAAATTTTGTTCAACAAGCTATAATTGTCGTTCTAGTATTAACAACAATTTTGAACTTTTACAAAAGAAAAAAGAACGAGGATTATATGAATGCGTATATTTATTATTAATAATATAATTAATGATATAATAATAATATTGTAATGATCATATCATTAAAATACGATATATAGACGATAAAATGAATTTATATTTTATGTCTAATTAACGCTCACTTTTTTATTACTGGAGACTCAGTAATTGTTTAAACGTAATGTGTGTATTTATGTGTGAATGTGTTTGACTGTGTGTTTGTCTTTTAATGTGAAAAAAGTTTACGGAAACGAACGAAGACTATTGATTAATTTACTTATTTTAGAATTAAGATTTATAAATGAACTAGAATACCTCAAGAGACTACTGAAATAATCTAATATTTAAAAAATGTTTGCGTTTATCTTTTGTACGTCATGTTGGATCTATTTAGTGAAATAATATCAATCAAGAATTGTCGTAAATTAATAGAACATAAATCTGTGACGAGTAAATTAAATTATACACGATGTTATTCTTATTTACTACACTATCTAATCCCATAATAATTACGCAAAAAGTAACATTTTATGCGTACATATTTTAAATTAAAAAATAAAAGAAGTTTTGTTAGTTTTTAAAAAAATATTTAAAAAAACTAACTTAACTGTATATGATTGTAATGATTAATACAATCGCCCAGAATTTTTTGAGTCTCACTGATTTTTTTCAATCGGTATTCCAATATCTCAAACTGCAATACATGTGCAGTAAGAGTCCACTAAATAGACTTTTGCAAGCGACGGTTGTGAAACCAGAGATTGACATGCCTATCATCTGGTTCGTGTATATACATGAGAGTAAATATAACAGGAATTGAATAGTCGAATGGTATTCATGCTTTGTATATGAAGTTCTCTTTTGTCAGATCCATGAAGGTGGATGACAAAATTACTGCAATGATCTCAGTATACCCACGAGAGTTAAATACCGTTTTATTCCTATAAAATGACCACAATTATCATATTATTATATTATTATATTATTTATTTATCAAACTTTACTCGTTATTTTATTTTTTGGGATATATTTTGGATTTTGGTTTGTTGGATTATTATACTTAAAATGTTCTTATTTATAAAAATTAGAAACATTCTCAATTTATAGTTATAAATGTAAAGCATTCATATAAATTGTGAGATAAATGCATTTAAAACATGAGTCAAATATTATATATATGCACATAAGTATATGTACATTACTGTATTATTTATTCTAATTTTTGTTGAATTATTATTTCTTGCAATTCACATGGTCTAATAATCTACTTATCTCTAAATATTTGCAAAGCTATAATTTTTTAAACGTACACACAATTTTTTAAAAGAAAAAATAGGTAAGTAAATTTTTGTTTTAAACACAAATAGATAATTTTACAAGGGATCGATATTCTGAATGTTTATAATTCTCGTGATTTTTCAGTAGGGATATTATCTATTATCCCTTCTGCAAATTTTCATCTTTACTTTGATTATTAGTGTAATACTGCATCGATAAGTGCCAAATAATATTTTCATGAATAAAGATACAACGTGTCTCTTTAGGAGACATATACATATTTTCTTGAAAAATCGTGTAATAACCCATTATTTTACATAATGGGTTACTACATAAGAGAGGGATAGCAGTACAAAAATAAAATAAATATATTCGAAGAAATAAGTTTTTTGAATTGTGTTTAATAAATTATTAGTCTTCAATTACTTTCACGATATATCAGTATAGTTTCTTTATTATTATATATTTATGACAAAATATGATGTATATCATATTGCGTTCTTCTATTATATTGCACGGACGCGCGTAGTGCGTACACACACACACACATCACACGCACGCACGCGCGCGCGCGGGCATTCATGCTTACAGACTCATGCAAATTGACAAAGCATTTAAAAGATGAAGTTCATTATGAAATCCATAAAAACAATAAAATGCGCCGCTGATCGTGACAAGCACACACTACATTAATAGTAACCCAAACTAAACTTTTTTTTATAAATATATTTGTTTATATGTAACTTTATTAATCCTTTATATGCACGATTTTTTAGTGCTTCTGTAACATTTAATCCAGAATGTTTATCCAAGGTACTAAATAATAAACCAGAATATTTAAATAAAAAGTGAATGGTTTTAATGTAAATCTTTGTAATTTAATATTACATTAGGAATATGGAGAATTATGGAGGAGAGGAGATATCACAGAAATGTTTACTACTACCAATTTTATGCCGACTACTAACAATTTTATTTTTAGTACTAATATGAAATTTGAGATACTAACACTGTGCTTTTTAATTTATGCAATTTTTATATCTTTCTTTAAAATGTTTAATATCTTTTCAAATACCGAAATTAACGTCCATGAAAATTTCCATAAGAATTGTATCTCAGTCTCGTGAAAATTATCTAGTCAATACTAATGAGGTATGGATCCTGTATTTAAATATGATGGGTTGTACGTGATTTTATAACACGTTAAGTATGAACAATAACTTCTGTTTATCACGTTATTCTTGCGTTTGATGCAACAAGTTGAAAGCTGAGTATGACATCTTAAGTAACTGTAAAAAAATTGTAGATTAAGAGTTATATGAAATAATTGCAATACTTAGTAATAATATCTATCTGAATTGTCTGATACTGACAGCTACAAATGACTCGAGATTCATCGTAATTATGTGCGCGCTACTAAATTCAATAGGAATAGTTGCACGCTTCATGATTATTAAAAGGCCTTTCTTGCTGCTATTGCTAAGTCCTGACCACTTTACATTAAAAACATTACTCGCCAACTGAAGGCTCTACGATATACAAATAATTGCACATTAAGAAATGTCATATTCGTCCTACTTCTTTTAATGATATATCTCTTTTATTATTTATATTTAATGATATATATGTATAATATGTATATGTCAATCCATTTTAGAAAAATATATACTTTCACTTTGAGTTCGTTTCCAAACCAACAATAAATAAAGATTTGCGACAATATGGCACTTGTATACGTCATCAATGAAAGAAAGATCACATAATCCGTTGTCATTGCTATTCGATATAAATTTGAGCATAACACCAACATGCTCACCGCAAACTGGAGACCAATTATTTTCGCGAACATGTTATTTACTGTGTACGCACATCTGCGATTAAATAAAAGACGCTTAGTTTTTTACGCGAGCGACTTTTAAAATTATATACAAATTGGATTGTTAAGGAATCTAATAATAAAATAATAAAAATAGATATATCAAGTTTCTTTATCTTTCTTGAAACGTTCAATAAATAAGGAAGAATTAATCCAAAATTGATTTCAAAGAGGGTTTGTAAATAAAAATTAAGACTTTGTGTGGAATTTGTTAAGTATGTGCTTTAATTATTTTTGTATTATTAAAGGAACGATTGTTACGAATATGGGATTTTGTATTGTATATAATTCAAATTATTAAAAGTTACAAAGTAACAAAATTACATAAGAAACCAACTCAAAGATACGGTTGTGATGATAAACACAGTCACGCAGAATGTTTTCGTCATCTGCCATTTTTGTCAATCGATATTCCAGAATTTCAAGCTGGCAGCAAAGGTGTAATAAAAGACCGCAAATCATGCCCTCGCAACCGGCGTTTACTATACCGGAGGTTGCCATGCCTATCAATTGGTGACAGTAAACAAGAAAGTATAAAACAGGATGCGAATAATTGAACGGCACCCATGCTTTATACGTCAAATTTTTACTCATAAATGCCGTAAATACAGACGTCACAATTATTGATATAATTGCCGACAAAATGACCATCAAGTATCGTAATGTGCTATTCCTATAAAATGATTATGAAAATTATTTTAACTAATTTTCTTTTAAGTCTTGTTTTACTTTATTATCACTTAATTATTAATCTATCAAATTTTCTCTTTTTTATTTATAAATATAGAAACACTGTTTTTTCTTTTATTTTAAAGAAAAGTATGGCAGTTTTTGGAAAAATTAATAAATTCTGTTATATATATGTTACAGATTTATTTGTGTAAGTTGTCATGCAAAATGTATGTACAATATAATTAGTATCGTTCTAAAGTATTTAAAAGACATATATGAAATATTTTGCTATTTAGAAAACGTATTATTAAAGAAACAGTGAGAAATTTTTGCGTGAAATTAATAATACTCACTTTACTATTTTCTCAAATTTTTGTTGAATCATAAGTTCGCGTGTGTCGCCTGCTGCAAAAGGTTTTTCGTAAAAAAGGTTGATTATCATCATAATATTTTTGCGATCTATCCACATATAAACTTGTTTATAGCCTGCGACAAATACGGTCAACATCATGTATAAAGAATCGGTGAACTCGTCAGAGTTCTCGACGTTCAGCATGATGTTCATAAATTGGGAGAACGAAAATATATATAATGCCGAGACAAGAAACATTGCGTATGTTTTATAAATTATATGTTTAAATAACGATGTCCACGAATTCGGTTGCCAACATCCAGTAAATGAGCAGACTAGGAGTGTAAATTCCAGCACCCGCATTTGAGCCTCTTTAATATAAATTTTTTATATAATTTTGTTTACATTAAATAATATTTATTACATTATTTTTTATTATTTTATAGAAACGTTTCTCTTTTAGAGAAAAGGATTACATACTAGAAATAAAATAAATTTACTAAAAATGTTAAAGAAATTACCATAAAAGTTAAAATTATATTTGTAATTTATTCAACAAAGTTATATGCTTGCCGTTAGCTGAAGTACATATTTAGCCTAAAGTATATTTTATTTATTTTATAAGTGTATACTTTTTGTAGCATAAATTATAATTGTATAATATTGCTTAAATGATGTCAAATATTGAAAAAAATATTATTAAATTTCAATTTGATTAAATTTGATCAAATTTTTATAGAAATTCTGTTGAAAAAAATTTATATTTACAAAGATAATTTACATTACAAATAAATTATAAAAGAACACCAATATCGAAATCACTTGGTAACATTTTATTTTCTGACTTCAAGCTTTTGATATGCATGTAATATTTATATTATGCACTTACGAAGCTCTTCTGATTTCTTTGCACCATGAATTACTTACGTTTACATTCAACCTTTCACTTTTAAATTTATTTAAACTGTTTATATAATTTTTACAAGCATTGTCTCAACACTCGTCGCATCTCAAATGAAAATGATTAAGCCGATTTTGAAAGGGGGAGAGAAACTCGGAATGTCTATAGAATATCTCGAGACTTTCTGATAATGATACTGTTCGTTACATATCCTTCATATCTATTTTCGTTATTATTGTAATATCCATACGTACAACTTGCGAAATAATATCTCACGAAATAATACCTCGCGAAATAACATCTTCATGAATTGAAATGCGGAAATATTTCGATATACATGTCCTATTAGAGAATTGAATGATGTACTATTATGTCGAGAGACAGCGAGATAGAGAGAAAACAGATATAAGGAGAAGCAAGTTCTTTGAACTCTTAATAAATTATAAGTTATTGTCAACCATTTGTAAAATACTTTAATATAGACTCTTCGTCGTGTATACGTGTATGCCAAAATATTAGACATTTCTTTCTATTGTATTATCTACAATTTTATCGGATATACATCTCTGAACGTCAGTTAAGGAATCATTAGCTGCAGTTTACCTCTATGAAATGTTAATACCAATAGCCTATACACTCAGTTTTACATTTACTAAGTTTTTGTTGCCCTATCGCGTGTGGCCTGACATGTATATCGGGACATGCTATTTCTATATTGATTCCTACATTTATTCTATCTTATATCGTAAACGTAAATAAGGTAAGAAAAAAATTTTAATCTTGAATACATATTTGTTACATACACTCACATACCCATACACACATAAATCAATGGTATACTGCAAATTAAAATTTATTTATTGATATACTTGTGTATGTGTATATACATATTACTTTAATTGCTATAATGTGTTATAATACAATATGGCTGTCTAAAATACAAAGTTGATAATTTTAACACAAAGCATGTTTGTAATACAAAAGCACCGAACAAATAAAATATCTCACGTACACACATGCATATACACAGAAATGCTTATAATGATTTTATTCATATCTTTAGCATTAACACAAATTTTTAAGAGTATTGATGAGATTCTTTAATTAACACTTTTTATTTATCTTTAAAACGTGTTTTTATGTATCATAATTTTTCAAGAAGCACCAATTAAAATTCTCGATAAAAATTTTATAAATCTGAGGATTATCTTGTCGATACTAACAAGGTATTAATATTTATTTCTACATTTTAACAATTTCTATTTATTAATTATGTTACTATTCATGCGTTTGATGCAGCAAATTGAAAACTGAATATGACATCTTAAGTAACTGTAAAAAATTATAGATACATTAAAAGTTATCTGAAATAATTGCAATATTTAGTAATAATATTTATCTTAATTGTTTGATACTGACAGCTACGAACGACTCGAGATTCATTGTGATTATGTACGCGCTAGTAAATTCGATGGGAGTCATGGCGCGTTTCATAATTAATAAGAGATTTCTCTTGTTATTATTGCTGAGCGCCGGCCATTCTATGTCATAAATGCTATTTACCAATTGAAGGCTCTAAAATTGTAGTATTTTTTATACAACATTAATGAGAAGTATCTCATAATCTCACCTATATATTTTTTCTTACAGATAACTTTTTTCAAGTGTCACGCTTCAAGATAGGTATTCAATTTTTTTCAGTTTTTGGATTTTGATTTAAGTATTTTATTCTGTCATTAAAAATGAAACACTGTGCATAAGTGCACGTTTAATACTAATTATTGCCTACATGAAAAATCATGTTTTGACATCTTAAATCTAAATCCAAAAAATGAAAAAATCGGCCTATGACACTTAAAAAAGGTTACTTGTTAACTCTCCTATTTAGCAACGCAATTAATTCTATTTTAAATAATATTTAATATATAAATAGGATCCATTTAAATAAGATGTACTTTTAGCTTGACTTCGTTGCCAAACCAGCAGTAGATGAAAATCTGCACTAATATAGCACTCGTATACATCATCAATGGAATAAAGCTTACGTAGTCCGCCGCCATAGCTATTCGATATAAATTCGAGCACACTACCAACATGCTCACAGCAAACTGGATAGCGATTATTTTCGCAAACATATTATTCACTGTATATGCATATCTGTGATTAGATTAAAAATTCTCAGTTTATATTCTTGCATTTTTTAAATTATTCACTATATACTTGTTAATTCATGTTACTTAATTTTAATTGCTTATTTAGGACAAAATATTTAGAAATAAATGTTTAGAGATAAACGCAAGGTAAGTCAAAATATTTTAGATTTTTCTAACATTTTTTTTTTATTTTCCTCTTTCTCCTTTTCTATTTTAAAATTTATCTTTATTTAATGAAAATTTTATTAAGTACTATTTTTAGTTACAGAAATGTACGAAATATATCAAAGTATTTAAATATTTAATTTAAGTATTTATCAAATATGTTATTTTTACAAAAATTTTCTTTTAGTTCCTTGTCAATCAAATTCTACTTAAAGTTCAATGAGAAATTCAAAAGATTCTGTTAACTATATTTGCATTACTTTATTTTATTTTTATGCAGAAAATCTTTGGATCTTTGATCTTTTATAAGTCGAAAACTATTGCTGTCTTTCCAGCTGTTGTAGAAAAATTAATTTTATTTCAAGTACAAAACTACTTAAATAGACTAACTCAAAGATACGGTTGTGGTGATAAACACAGTCGCGCAGACTATTTTGATCATGCGTGAGTTTTGTCAATCGATATCCCAGAATTTCAAACTGGCAGCAGATGTGCAGTAAGAATCCACAAAGTAAACTCTCGCAAGCAACATTTACTATACCAGAGGTTGACATGGCTAATAATTGGTGAGTATATACAATAAAATATATAGCGGGAGATGAGTAGTCAAACGGTATCCATGCCTTATACGTCAAATTTCTTTTCATAAGATCCGTGGAGACAGACATCCATATTATCGATGTGATTGACATCATGACAATGGTTAAATATCTCCGCGTATTGTTCCTACAAAGTATAAATTATAAAATTTATTATAGCCAATTTTTTAACTTGTTTTCTTTTTTTACATCTGCATTACTATTTATATTTATTACATTTTTTAGTTTCCTATCTGCATTTATAATTGTAAAAGTATTGGTTATTTTACAAAAAGTTAAAAAACATGTGTTTTGAACAATTTTAATTAGATGATATATGTAATTTACATTATTTGTATCACTAATAAAATAGATACAATAATTCTGCAAGCTATTACTATAATTACTATAAATAATTAGTATAAAATATTTAAATAATTAGTATAAAGTATTTAAAAACACACAAGGCAAAGTGTCTTACTACTCAGAAAGAATTTCGTTGAAGAGTGATTGATTTAATTACACAATCTTATAATGACACTTACTGTATCATTTTCTCAAATTTCTCTTGAATCATTACTTCATGTGTTTCATATGGTGCAAAAGGTTTCTCAGTAAGAACATTTATTATTACCATCACATTCTTACGGTCTACCCACATATAAATCTGTTTGTAGCCTGCTACAAGTACCGTCAACATCATATACAAGGCATCGGTAAATTCATCGGAGTTGCCGACGTTTAATATGATGTTTACAAATTGAGAAGTCAGAAATATATATAATGAGAATATCAGAAACATTGCGTAAGCCTTATAAATTATATGTTTAAACAGCGACGTCCACGTAAGCGGCTGCCAGCATCCAGCGAGCGCGCAGATCATGAGTGTAAATTTCAGCATGCGCATTTGAGTTTTTTCTTTAATGCAAATTAGCCTACACAATTTGCTGTTAACATTACATTATAGTTTATCGTGATCGAAATACGTCTCTTTCAAGAATGGAAAGAGAAAATGTTAAGAATGCTTCTAATAATTTAAAGAAGAGATACCGCATTTTTTTAAATCTTTAAAAAGCAATATTTTATAATTTAAGATTTAATTTAAAAAGATATTTGATATCATATACTGAAAAATTGTAAAAATATATTTTTTTGATGAAAAATGCAATTTCTTAATTAGTCAATTTTACTATGTAAAGCATATTGTAAAGTGTACATAAAGCATTTTAAAAATTAACTATTCAATTTGTTTGTAATATTATGGTTTTTTTATATATACATATAGTGCACTTACAAAAATTTTCCGATTAATTTGCACTATTTGTGTCTGCTTCAACTGTCTATCATATTGTCAAGACTAATTTAAATTGATCAAGTAATTCTCACGAACATTATTTGGTAAAATCTTTGTTTCTCCGTCTCCTCAAATGACAATGGATAAATGTCTATTGCATCTCTCGATGATTTTCTAATTGTGATATTTCTACTCCGTCCCTCGCGTATCTATATCCCTGTTATCATTATAATACGGAACTATCAACGACGTTCTTGAGAAATAATATTTTTATAAACCAAGACGCAAGATTGTTTCGAGAGAGAGATATATATATGCTTTATTAGAAAATTACATAATGTACTCCACATCTACATCTACAATAACATTTTCATGAAGACGACAAAAGAGACAGACCGATATATAAATTCTTTCAATTGTCCTCAGTAAGATATATTATTTATTCTCTATTTTCACAATTATTCGTCATACCTTCAATATGGTTCGGTTATAGTATGTACATTACAAAACATTTTTACTGTCTATTCGCAAAGTGAATACTTTGGTTGTCGCGTAGTGAATCGTTAGCTATACTTCATAGCAATGAAATTTTAATGTTGATAGTCAGTACGCTCAGTTAGATAGTAATATTCTTTTTGTTGCGGCGTACTGTCTACTGTCTGTATTGTAATATTGACTTTTACGCTTGCTCTTCCTTTAGCGAATGTAGTAAGAAAATCTTTTTAATTCTTAGACGAAAAGTTAAAGATGTTATGTAGTTGTGCACGGTAGTTATAAAAAAAATTTTTTTTTAAATATATTTATTTTCTCTGCAATATTACTTACTATAATAAAATATCAATCAACAGTTTTAACGCAGGCTATAAATATTTGTAGCCCAAGTAGAAATATGGAATAATAGAAATATCGAAAACGTTTATAACAATTCTACTTGAATATATCTACTGTTGGTATAAATTCCTTGTAATATCGTCTTAATCTATCATTTCATTTCTTATTATAAACATATGATTAATATCTTTTTTTATAGGTACGCCAAAAATTTTAAATATGTCCTAATATTTGTCTTCCGCAAACATTTAATATATTGTCTAGTTAACGGTATGTTAAATACATCAATTTTTGACATACCTTGTACGTCGCTTCGTGATATATGATAACAATCTTAATTTATCAATTATGTTCCTGCTGAGACCGTTTAAATAGATTGTACGCTGAATAAAGCTGATGCTTCAAGTAACTGGAAAAAAGTTTAAAATGCATTTAATATTAATTAAAACATCTATAAGAAGAAGTAAACATATTTTCATAATTAACAAACGAGTCAAGATTCAATGTGATAACCGCGCTATTACATTCAATGAGGACCATCGAGCGCCTCATGATTAACAGGAGATCTCTTTTGATCTTCTTATCAAGCATCTGACACTCCATATTATATAATATGCTGTTTGCTACTCCAATGCTCTGTAAGTAAATAAAACACCGCATATCATTAGAAACATATATTATGTGTTGTGTAATGATACTCCCTTTTTTTTGTCTCCATTTTTTACTTTTATAATTTAAAAATTTTTTTGTAGTTGCAGAAATCTAATTGTCTTTTTTATATGTGAATATAAGATGATATATGTATGTAGATGAATTATGTACTTTTAATTTGAGTCTCATTTCTAAACCAGCAATAGAGAAAGATCTGTGACAAACATGCAAGCTGTATACAATATCAGTGTAATGAGACTTCCATTGATCATCACGAAAGAAATAGAAGCCAATTTGTATAAATTATAGCACACACCACTAGCATGCTTACTGCGAACTGGAGAACGATTATTATCTTCGCAAACACCTGCGATTTACCATGTACGCGTATCTACGATTAAATAAAAGATTTTAGTCTATTCAAACAATATTTTTAAATTTTTGAAGTAAGACAGAAGTTGTTTTAAAAACTAACTCATAACACTGAAATATACATACTGGAACGCGCGCACTACCGGTCTAGCGGTCGAAACGCGCGGGAACTGAGGGAAGGATAGGGAAGTGCTGTCAGAGCCGTCAGAAGGGCCACCTATCCTTGTCACTGGCATATGCGTACAAAGTAAAAAAAGACAGGTGGCCTCCCTGAAGCGTTGAAAAGCAGTCTCCTTTCCTCGTTTTCCGCTTAGCTGTAGCTTGCAGTGCGCATTCCAGATTCCAGTATGTATATATATATATATATATATATATATATATATATATATTTCAGTATTTTGAGTGGCGTGGTGACGTACCTACACAATCACGAAGAATATACCTATGTCGATTATGTAAGATTTTCGTTAATCGGTATTGCAGGATTTTAAGTTGACCGCGGATCGCGGATCTCCTGCAACCACTGTAGCAATCCGGATATCAGGCTATCGCAGGCAACAGGCAACGTTTACAGCCGCACAGATTGACATACCGACATAATCGATCATTTGGTGAGTGAATATACGAAATAAAATATAATGGTTGACCTGTCGAATGGTATCCATGCCTTGTATGTCAAGTTCCCGTTCATAAAATCCATAAAAATGGCATTTAAAATTATTGCATATGGCTGACGACGCCATAATACCAGAAAGCGTACTTCCTATAATATAAAATTTTTTATGAAAATATTCTGGCGACTATGGAAAATTATTATGTCCACTTGTTTTTGAAGCGTTTGCTTTTATTTACTCACATTACTATATTTTTCTCGAATTTTGTTTTTATATTTATATCTATGTTGTTTATGAGATATTGATGATTTACAAGCATTGGAAGAAATGCAAAAAATAATTATGTTCAGAAAATGATTAAATTGTGCCAAACACAATATATTATGTAGTGTTAAACTAAATATAATAGTATGTGTATATATAGTACAATTTTATATCTTTTAACGTATAAAATTTGTAAATTTATATAATATATATCTGTTATACTTACAAAGTGATCAATTAATACAGTCAATTACTTGACGTGACATTAAAAGTGTCTACCACAAATATCTTGAAAAGTAATTGATACTATTTAAATAATTTGTGGAAAAATTATTATATAGCTAAATCATATTCACACGTCAAATGACAATGGACAAATTTTACAAGAGAGCGGGATACATATCTAGAATGTCTATATAGTCTCGCGACACCACTTTCTGACAATGCGGGATCCGTTCACCGAACCTTCTTCCTATCTGTCTCTATTATTATCGTAATACCGATTTTGCAACGGCGCGGAATATTATTTTCAATGAGTCAACGTATAGATAAGCTGCAATTTTTGTCACGCGATGGGGTAAATAACATTTCCACAATAAGGTAGAAGGCAAGAGAGATGTACTTTCGGAGATTCATCAATATAGAACACCAGGTGTAAGTTGCCCCTATATGAAGCATTCACGCAAGTTACTTTTTTTTTATTACTGTCACTACCCAGTGCTTGACATGTCATCAAATACACTACGTTTTAAATATATCGAATTCTATTCACGATTATCGGTAGAACATAAACATCGGGGAAAAAGTGAATCATAGAAGCTATTACAGTGACGTAATAACTTCCACGATACTACGTTAACTCTTTTTACTCGATGTTGATAGTGATTGTAGCAATTAAAACAATATTATACGAAGACCTTCGCTGATATGCGCGAAGAAAAGTGTATTAATGCAATAGTATTAATACAGTGCTTATAGGATTAATTGCAGTGATATATTAAGCAAAATAAAAATAAAATGTGTTGCATAAATTGTATACTTATGCAATTCTATATTTGTTTTAATAAAATATTTTTATACTCTAGTTTTTTTAAATCTAGATTTTTTTTTTTTAATTTTTATTTAATATAACTTGAAAATTTTGCATTATTCTGTCTCAAAACATCTTCATTTTTTACTAAACTCTCTCACTCATTTTTGCATTATTATTGAAATATGAGTTATTGCAGCATCTATCTGTGCGCAATAACACTTCTCCATAATAACGCTTACGCGTAACGTCATTTCATGATATGTAGACTTTATGACAAAACTGCATAGAATATACGGCAACTGCATAGAACAGCGATATGCAGTAATGAGAGAACGCGCATAAATAAAATTTTTATATTCTTATTACAAGTTAATACTTAATATATTATGAATTTTTTCCTCTGATTATAGGTACTTATTGTTAGATGTTGCTCTTTAGTATACGCATTAGTTAATAATTTTATTAAATATTTTATTTATTATTATACAAAAAAGGGAATTTGTCATATAATAATTAATAAATCAGGAAACATGACTTATCTGTATAGGAAGTCTTAATACTACAGATAATACTAAGAATAATACATAGATAATATACTTAATATAATATCTATCATTATTGTATTTATTTATTTTGTTTTTATCAGTCTTAAAACATCACGAAGCACCTCGTTACATGTCGATTTATGCATTCGCTACGCCGCATATAAATAAGAATATAAAAGAAGATATTATTTTAATCTTTAAGCACAGATCCATTCAATTTTGCCCCAATATATATATCACTCATTATAAAAACCAAACTTTTGCATATAAATATTGCAATTAATGAAAAACGCATAATTTACATATTTGTATATTTGTTCGAGTTAACAATTCCTGCTAAAACATTCTTGTCAAGAAAAAAGTGATAAAAATAATAATATTATGTGAAAGTATCAAGTAATATTCCTTCAAACGGTCTCAGGTACGTACAACATTAAAAATACTATGTAATGCCTATTTCAGAGACATTAAGTGTTGAAGGATTAATTACATGATATTTGTAATAATGTATATTATTAATGGATAAATATTAAATAGATATTAAGCTATAAATTGATCAATTATTTATGAGAGAGAAGATGAAAATGAATTATCGCACACACACATACACACATACACACGGACACAAGAACGTTTGCAATAATTATATTTATATATCTTTATTGTAAATAATCATTTTCTGTAATTTACTTATATTCGGCTTATTTGATCTTACGCGCGTTTCTAAACTAATTTAATTATTATTTATTAATAAGGTACTTAACATACCTTGACAATTTTGTAAAATTTTTTCTTGAAAATTTGTTATTAATTAATTTATTACTATCACTCTTGCTGTGTTGATAATATAAACACGATATAAAGGACTGCGCACAATTCTTATGGAAAATGGCACTTTTGACAAGATTGGCTGTAACTTCGCTATTTTATAATTTATGTGATTTTTTCGGAGATTGTGACAATGTTAAATTTTCATTAGCATTACATAAAATATAAAATAGCAAAGTCACTGCTAATTGTCACTGTCAAAAACCATTTTCCATAAGAATTCTACGGAGTCCTTTATTATAAATAGCAATTATCAATCTTGTGCTACGTTAGTGTTTCTGCGAATGTATTAATACATTAAAAAGCGAATATGACGTCTTAAGTACCTAAACAATCATAGAATTATACTGATAAATCTTATTGAATGAACTGTACATTTATCACATGGAAAAAATAAATTCCTCATACAAACCCTCAGGAAAGAGTCAAGATTCACCGGAATAATATCTGCGCTGGTGAACTCGATTGGAATCGTAGCACGATTCATGATCATTAAAAGACCTTTCTTTATATTGTTGCTAAATAACGTCCATTCCAAGTTATAAATACTGTCTGATAATTGGAGGCTCTGCAGATAAAATTATAATAAAAGGTCACATATCTTATCTCCCTTATACAATGTGTGTATGTATACTGTGCGTGTATACGTTTTCTTCTTTTTGCAGCGACAGACGTTGATGTTGCAACTTTCTTTCAGATAAACTGATTAATAACTGTGAAATTAAAACCAGTTACTACCTTCAGCTTGATTTCATTGCCGAACCAACAATAATAAAAAATCGGAGCCATAGTGGATGCCACAACCATAACGTCCTGTATATAAGAAACGGTATTGGACGATTTAAAAGCCATATGAATTAAGTTATAGCACATTACCACCGTGATCATTGCGAACTCACTAGGAATTATCTTGGAAAATCTATCGTTCAGCATATACGCGTATCTAAAATTACAAAAACCATCTTCAATTTATCTACCAATTTTTTCTAAGATGTTCAATTGATGAATTTACATTGGCAACTTTAATATACAAACATGAAAAATATCTTATACTTTTATTGTTCAATAAATATCTTTATATAATAGCTTTTATATAATTCTTAAAGAAAATTTGTCTGAGATGGCAATCACATTCAGCACTATTCTTACATCAAAGATAATATAATAGTTTTTATAATTTATAAAATTATTTGTTTCTAATACAATATTTCTAATATACAAATATGGTGAATAGAAATGAATATATTATTCGTTATCTAATAAGTACAGTAATAGTGTTTTTGCAAATCTGGAAAAAGGAAATATGAATAGATCTATGCACCAGTATAAAAATAATAGAGTGTAACATGCAACAATAAGTTCTTCTTTCCATATTTGTTTATTTTATATATTTTTAAAATGCATATCTCTCTCTGAGAAGAATAAAAAAAAACTGCGAAAAATATGTGGTGTATTAATTTGCCATTTAATTTAAAATTACAAGTAAACTTTCAATAAGATCATATTTATCTTAAAGAAACATGTAGTATTATAAGATTAAAAAAAAACTTACTGAAATATGTATATGTGGTGATTTACGCAATCGCGCAGATTTCCTGGACCATTCGTGATGTTTGATAAACGGTACTCTAAAATCTCAATCTGGCAGCAAATGTGCAACAATAATCCGCATATTAAATTGTCACACGTGGAATGGAGAAGGCCAATAAATATTAGAGTTAATATCTGATGAATGTATACGAAAGAAAATAGCACAGATATTGAGCAGTCGAACGGTAACCAAGCTTTGTACAATAAAACTCCATTCTTGAAATCCGTCAATAGTGACAGAAAAATCATGTAGAAGGCTGTTACCATAACGAGGGTTAAATAACATAATGTATTATTCCTATAAAATCAATAACATATATAAAATATGTAATTTAATTCAAATAGCATATTTCGCTCAAGAAGCAAAAATTTTTCAGAAAATAAGTTTAAATATTTTGAATTATTAAAATTTTGTAATATTATTTTTAACGGCGATTTTGTAATAACCAGAGGGACAAAAGTATATTAGCTCTTTATTCAAAGACCCGTTCTTTTTGCAAACAATTAAAACATGACATTTTTTTAGTTATGTCGTTGTTATATAGCAAATGAGCGATTTGTCGATAATATAAATAATAATTTACATTACTAAAGGTAACTTACGTTATTCTCTTGTCAAACTTTTCTCGAATCATGTTTTCGTTCAAATCTATCGGTTTGAATGGCTTTTCGACGAGATTATCAATTAACATTGCAATATCATCGTGATTTATCCGTATAATAATTGCTTTGTAGCCCGCCAGAAACGAAATCAGAGCGTTGAATAAGGCGTCGCCAATTGCGTCAGGGTCGTCAGCATTCAATAGCTCCATAATTTGGGTCATTGCAAATGTGTATAAAATTATAATTATTGACGCTGTGTAAGCGTTATACATTATGTATCTAAACAGCGACGTCCACGACGTTGGTCGCCAGCATCCTGCGACCGCTAAAACCGTGAGCGTAAATTTCAAGACAGGCATTTCGCTTTTCTTCTGAACATCACTTCTCAACATCCACTTGCCCAACATCAATCACTGTTTTGATTAATGTCATATACTTATTTACTACAAGTGTCGATTATTATGATAATACTGATTATAGAGCGATAATTATAATAGATCGAGATTTCCAACTACGTGTTACATGTGCATGAATAATATGTACAATATCACATTACGAAATATTTGATTGTTTATTTTTGTAAATAATTGCTAACTAGTTGTTTTCATGTATATTAATAATCATATACAAATATAAAAATTTAGTAATAACAATAAAAGTTACGAATAAAAAGTATTAAAGCACTGTATCATACAACAGTATTATTGTAATACTTATCTGAAATTTTCAATTTTTTAATATATTAAACTTACGAAAATTTTGAGCGACTTATTTGGACAAACCGATGAATACTTAAAAATTTTAATCGATTATTTGCTGCACACGTTGTGTGACGAATCAAATGATGTTCAAAAGAACAACAATCTCAGAATGTCTATAGTCTCTCTCAATTCAATAACGACATTTCGTTCGACTTCCCTCTTCGTATAAAATATCTCTATTATTATCATAATAACAGACTTCCCCACGCAACGATCCCCCTTCTCTTGTGAAATAATATCTCATGAATTGAGAAGTGATATTCGTCCGAAATAATACCTTTACTACGAAATTACGTAATGTATTATTTTCATGGAGACAGTCGCGGGATAAAAGAAGAAGTCCGGTATATAGTCAGGTACATAGAAAAATAAATTCAAATTGTCATCAAATATATTATAGGGCAGTAACCGTGAACTCTGTTTCCGAGATACCTGGTACAGTTTTTCCTTTGTCGTACGTCTATTATAGAATATTTTATTTATAACCATATATAGACAGCATTGCAATATTGTTTTATAGTAACGTACAATGAAAAAGTACGAGAAAATAAATTCTTCAAATATTAGTTACCATAGCTCACCTGTATGAAACGTTAATACTATCCATAGATTTGGTTATAAGCTGTGTTACTGTCACATTTTCTGTTACAATATCTATAATATATCATATATATATATATATAGGTATATATATATGTATATGATATTGTGATATCGTGCACTCTTCGGAATATAATTTTTAATACCTTTGATTACATATAAAGAAGGTGTAGAAGGCACTTCAATTACTTTTACAGATTATTAACACTTATGTAAGTTTTATATAGTAATTGTAATTTACAATATAGTTTTCAATAT